>NC_054835.1:1817394-1977394 GCF_018345385.1 Vulpes lagopus | reverse complement strand
TCTGAGCCTTGCAGGCCAAGCTAGGAATGTAGTCGTTATCATCTAAGCAGTGGGGAGGCTGCAGAAAGTGAAAGTATCTCTACAGGGTTCATGCTTCATACATGGCATTTTAGATTTTTAGTGCATATGTAAATATATATGATTTTTAAATGATTCATGTGTATATATTGCTCAGCAACTTGCATTTTTCCCCCATCTGACAGTATTTTGTGGACATCTTTTCCTGTCAGAGATGGATAGGTGAATAGTGGACCATCTTTATCTCCACCTTCACCCCTACCCACCACAAATTGCAGCTAAGTAATAAAGAACCCTGTATTTATTGAGCACATAGTTTATCTTCATTCTAGTTGAGGGGGAAAGATATGTAAATACTGGTTATTACAAAAAGATAAAGTCTAAGATGGTGATATATACCATTTGAGAGTTCCTTTTGAAGTAGTTACAGGCTACCTTGTGGCTGGTCTGGGGGACCCTGACTATAAGCTCTCCTGCACTGGGTCCTGGTCCTCTGTGGCTGTTGCCAGCATATTTGCAGCATGGGGCCTGCAAAGATGAGGTATCAATGGAAGGAACAAGCTAATGTGCCCTGAGAAAGAGCTATCTGTTCTGACAGAGGGCACCACAGAAAGAGGCTTTTTTTTTTTTTTAATAGAAGGATTTTGTTCAAGAATAGGGTAAAGAACATTCCAGGCTTTTAGGGATGGTTTGGAGGCCTCCAAAACTCAGTAGAAGACAATGTTGGAGATGGAGCTTGAGCTGAGCCTATAGGCGGCCTCGGATATGTGCTAAGAAATTTGGACTTTTCGTGTCAGCACTGTGGAGCCACTGAACATTTTAGTGGACTAGAGTGGTAGAATGCAGCCTCTTGTTTTAGAAAGACAAGTTTGTGCAGAAGGTGGATTAGACCAGGATAAAAATAGAAGAGCCACCAGTGAAAAGATGGTTGCAGTAGTCTAGGAAAAAGAGGAAACATGAACATCAAAGAATCAAGACAGTCCACTGCCTCCACTGGCATCCATCTTACATCTGTTGTGTTTAACCCTAACAGCGAACGTTATGTTGCAGACACTTCATTTTACAGCAAAGGGAACAGAAGCTCAAAAAGGTTAAGAAGGCAGGAGGGCCAGGTTTCCAATCCTAGATTCAAGTGATTCAGTCTCTGAGGAGCACCTGGGGACAGAAGCAGGTGAAGTCAAGAGATCTGTGGGGGTAGAGCATTCAGGAAGCAGGTAAAGCAGGAACATGGAGTGAGGAATATGGCTTTTTGTCATTATACATGTTACGACGTTTGCAGTGTTAAGACTGGGCTAGTTGTCCACTTTCACCAAGAGGTTTGTGTTCCTCGCAATTTTGGTTGCATCTAAGTGGTGGCTTTCTGCAGAAGCAGAATGGATGAGTATCAGTCCCACCCACCCCACCCCATCCAGGCCTTCCCAGCAGAGACTAGATTCTAATTATCAATTACTGAAGAATGTGATTCTAGACTTTCCTCCCAAGCGGAGAAGTTCAGCTACTGGAAATGCCTCTCTCAGAATATCAAAACACTCACTCTTCTGTTCTTTCATTTAGCCGCAAGTGCTAAATGGTTACACCAGCCAAGCCCTTCTGGCCCTTCTGGGAACTCAGTCTAGCGGGAGATGTGGTAGCTGTAGCAGCTCACCAAAGATTCACCTAAGCAATCCAAGGGGCCCCAATAGAGTGTCATTAGCCCTGCCTTAGGGGTCAGCGAAGGCTTGGCAGAGGAGGGGACATCTGAATTCCCTCTTTCCCTTAACCCAAAGTAATCTTTAATTTGACTATCAAGGAAGAAGACCTCATTTAATTCTTTATTATAAAAGGAACATATGCTTTTTAGTGAAGGATAGTCAAAACTATCAAAAGTGCGTAAAATAGTGAAAGCATCCCTGCATGGTTAAAGTTTGATACATGACATTTTAGATTTTTACTGCGTATATAAACATACATACATACATATATATGTATTTATATATATATAAAAATTTTTAAATGATTCATGCTGTATACCGCTGTAACTTGCATTTTTCCTCCCACTTGGCAATATTTTGTGGACATCTTTTCATGTCAGTTCAAGTACTGTGAGATAACTTTTTGGCAGCTATGTAATATTTCATTGTGAAGATGTGGTATAGTTTACTTATTTGGCCCCCATTGATGGGTACTTAGATGGTCTCTTGAAGGGTGAATAATAGATCTTTACAAATAGAAGAGGAAGGTACAAGAGACAATGCTGTGTGAGGTGTCAGCATGTGTATAAGCTGGAGAGTAGTGTATGCTTCTAAATAGTAATTCACTATCCGTCCAAAATATGTGAAGTGGGCTGAGAGAAGTGAGACCAGTTGAGTGGAACGTCACTGATTGCTCTGAGAAATTGGATGTTTTTCTGCAGGTAGTGATGGGGGGTGGGGGGGAGCATTGAAGCATTTTGATGAAGGGATTGAATTGACCAGATTCATATGTTTCTGAGATTACTAGGACAACTATCAGTGGGTGGCATTGAGGGGACACTGAAAACCGAGAGCCCATCTGGGAAGTTACTCTACCAATCTGGGCCAGAAAAGAGGGATGGAGCTGCTGAGAGGAGAGGGTGCATTTGGGACATATTTGGGTGGTGCTGATAAGATGCGGAGAATGGTGGTGGGTAGGGAAGGAGGATTATGTAGTCTGACATCTGAATCTGGCCTAGGAGATGAGCTGGGTGACCCTGCAGTGACCAAGGGGGACACAGTGGAGGGGGGTGGTAGTGTTCAAGAGAGGCTGTACATTCAATGTAGTATCCTCTTGCCTTTGTTTTCTGCCTTCCTCCTGATACCTCATTAAAAGAGGAAGCCATCCTCATCAGCATTTCCATTGCCCCCAGATTATGTCTAATGAACCCCAGTGTTAATGATTTGACCAGAACCCCCCACAAGTACTCCTTGGCAAGTTGAGTTTTAGATGTATGACTGTGGGTTATTTTAAGCCTCTGATTTTCATCCCTCACTTTTATTTAAAGGACAAAATGCTATCACCAGTTATCAGATGTACATATACTTGAAGTTTCAAAGTTTGAAGCACTGACAAAAGCTTCTCCGTGTTGCAGGGTGAGGAGAGGTCTTCAGAAGTCTTGGCCTAAGTGGTCACAGGGACATCAAGAGCCCAGGACCCCTTGGCTGGTTTCAGACCAGCTGGAGCAGGCAGGAAGGCACACATTCATATTTGCTCAGTTACAATCAGCAACGACTTCTTTGTGTAAAATGATAATGAGGCCATTAGGAGAGGCTCACCTGAAGTGCAGCGTTGTGAATCCAAGGTAATTAAACACCTCCCGAATGAAAGGGAAAGGCCAGGGAAGGTTAAGTGAGGAATAATCTGCAGCACAGGTGGCCCAAGGCCTTTGAGGAACTAGAAGAGTGACAGTGGCTTGCACCATTTCAAAGGATACAAATGTCACCCTAGTCCCTGGGAGAGGCAAGATTTCTATTATGGGGAGGGTGGGAAGTGGGCAATATTTTTAATATTTTAATAAAGCATGGTTTGTTTGGGTTTTTTTCACATTGCTATTTCCAGTTGAAAGCCCATGGCAGAGTCTGCCTGGGTGCTGAGTGGCCTGCCTTGCTCTTCATGGGCTCTCCCCCCCCGTGGCACTGGGCCTGATGTGTCCCAGGAGAGGGAAGTCACAAACAGTGGGCTCTTGACACCCAGGTGCTGAGACATACTCACAACTGCTTCCAAAGAAAAATATTTTTTCTTGGCCCACCTCTGAGCACAGGCAGGGTAGCCACCCCCTCTTTGCCTATTCCCATCACTTCTGACTTAACCAGAGAAGGACATCAGCCCTAGCCCTGCCATCACTCAATTCCCTGCTCAAGCATACAGCACACCCCATTAGCCACAGCACAGGACTTTTTCCCCTGCTACTCAGTAAACACTTAGTGGTGACTTCCTGGGTGCCAGGCACTGTGCTCCATGACTTCATGTATCCTTTAAGCTTATCTTTATAAGCTCTGGCAACAGAGGATTTTCACCACTCAGTTTCTGGCCTCGGAGTCTCTGTTGTCCCCACATGAAAAGTTTCTACATGAATGTTCAAAGCAGCATTATTCATAACACCCAAAATGTGGAAACAACCCAGATGCCCATCAACTAGATAAATATGGAGGGTAAATACACTGTGGTCTAACCCTATACAGTGGAATATTGTTCAGCTATGAAAAAGAATGAAGTGTACTGATAAGTACCACAACATGGAGTAACCTTATTTATAATGAGCATTATACTGAAAGAAGCCAGTCACAAAAGACCTCTTATTGTATGATTCCGTTTATATGAAATGTCCAAATAGGTAAATCGCTAGAGACAGAAGATGGAAGGGTTCAGGAGGAGGGGAGGAAGATTGGTGGGGAATGAGAAGTAACTGACAATAAGATGGGTTTCTTTTGGGGGTGATAAAAATATTTAGGGATTAAATATAGTGATAGTCTACAAACTATCATTAGTCTGTCATCATACTAAAAACCACTAAACTATATACTTCAAATGAGTGAATTTTATGGTATGTAAAATATCTTAATAAGCTACTTAAAAATCCATGAGGGTGGGACACCTGGGTGGCTCAGCAGTTGGGTGTCTGCCTTAGGCTCAAGGCATGATCCTGGGGTCCTGGGATTGAGTCCCGCATCAAGCTTCCTGTAGGGAGCTTGCTTCTCCCTCTGCCTCTGTCTCTCTCTCTCTCTCTCTTTGTGTCTCATAAATAAATAAATAAGTAAATAAATAAATAAATAAATAAATATCCTTAAGGTGCCTGGGTGGATAAGTCAGTTAAGTATCTGCTTTTGGCTCAGGTCCTGAACTTGGGATTCTGGGATGGAGCCCTGTGTTGGGCTCCTTGCTCAGAGGGGAGTCTACTTCTTCCTCTCCCTCTCCCCCTCCTCCTTGCTCGTGCTCTCTCTCTCTCTCTCTCTAAGAAATAAATAAAATCTTTAAAAAATAAAAATCCCTTATCAGAAGCTTGTTAATAAGAAATAATATCCATGGAGCACTTTCCTTTTTTAAGATATATTTATTTGAGAGAGATAGAGCACACCTGTGAGCAGGGGGAGGGGCAGAGGGAGAGATTCTATAAGCAGACTTCCTGCTGAGTGCAGAGCCTGATGTGGGACTCACTCTCATGACTCATGAGATCACGACCTGAGCTAAAACCAAGAATCAGACACTCAACAGACTGAGCCACCCAGGTGCCCCCATTGGAACATTTCCTAAAGTCTATATGATCTATCCCAAACCAGTGATCCTTAATATTTTTAGGCTCCCAGGTACTTTTAGGGATCTGAGGAACACTAGGTGACTCATGATCCACCTGAATCTCATTTTTCTAGTTTATCCTTAAATAATGTCAGGCCATCAGATAATCTTTTTTTTTTTTTTTTTTTTAAGATTCTATTCACTTATTCATGAGAAACACAGAGAGGCATAGACATAGGCAGAAGGAGAAGCAGGCTCCATGCAGGGAGCTCGATGTGGGACTCAATCCCAGGACTCCAGGATCATGCCCTGAACCAAAGGCAGATGCTCAACCACTAAGCCACCTGGGTGCTCCTGTCAGATAATCTTATATTGCCCATAATAGATTCCTGAAATGTGTTCTTGATATGTCACCTGCATGTTTAAAAACAGTCATTAGGTTTACATTTCCCTCAAAACGAAAGGAAAAAACTCCTTATGGTCCTCCTGGCACTTCTGACTCCTGCGTTTTCTGCTAGCTTTGTTCAAGCCATGTTCTCCCTCATTTTCTCCACTGGAGCCATAGTCCTTTCTATTCTCCAGACTCCTCACCACAGGCTTTTTTCTGTGTACTCAGAGCACTGTTCCCTCTTGGCCAAGTTTGACGTCAGCTCCTCCTCCAGATTTCCCTTCAAGCCCGATGCCCTTCAGGAATCCTTCTTTGATCTCCTCAGTGAGCTCTGGGGCTTGTCAAGGTGGCAACATCATCCGTGGATTGGTGTATCCCTCACTGGAATGTAAACTTCCTGTGGACAGGACCTGTGTCTTCTTTTGCTCACTGTTGTATCACCATTGACTCAAAGCTACCCCGTTGCCAAGTCCCAGGGGTATTTTTCACATGGAACAAACACAGGGTGAATGGTGTGCCTGGAAGTTGTGCAGTGCAGCATCTTGAGATGAATGAAAAGCATGTTAGAAGCAGACCAGGAGGCTTGGTGTTGTCTCCAACATTGAGGGCAAGAGCCATCATGTGACACATGAGGATTTCCCACATTGAGGATTCATAGGAAAAAATCTCTTTCAGTTCTCATGTTCAGGAAAACTTGTTTTCATTTGTGCAGGTGGTTGGTTTGTACTACATGGACCTGAAGAATCTCACAACTTGGGTTTCTCTTTTTGCTTTGACCACTAGAAGGCTCATAAGTCAAATTTACAAGCCAGCTCTAGCCACCATGTAAGACCTTATAGCTTACATTTATACACTAAATATTTCTGGCTTCTTGTCCTAGTGCCATGGCTTTTCTTGCCTATTTTTCTAAGTCTCTTGAGTATATATATCTATTAGCTGCCACTTTCCTCTAGAGTATGAAGTATATGATAATATATATTATGTGTATGTTTACTTTATATATTTTTAATGTGTATATAATTTATAATACAATAAATATATGTCACATATATTTAATAATTGTATATCTTGAGTATCAGGTGTGAGGTATATATGTTATAAATAAGCCATTCATTTCTATTATTTGTAAGTAATTCAAATCCTGGGGTCCTGGGATTGAGTCCCGCATCAATCCCATTCAAAGAGTAGAATTGGAACTAAAACAATTTGTGTCTTTTGGGCTCAGATTATAAAGCTTTTAGTTTAGGGGCACCTGGGTGGCTCAGTCTGTTAAGCATCTGCCTTCAACTCAGGTCATGATCCCAGGGTCCTGGGGTCAAGCCCTACATGTGAGCTTCCTGCTCAGCTGGGTGTCTGCATCTGCCCCTCCACCCACTTGTGTGCACTATCTCCTTGCTCTTTCTCTGTCTCTCTCTCACTCTCAAATAAATAAATAAAATCTTTTAAAACATATAAGACTTTCAGTTCATATTCCAGTTGGCCACCACTTGGGTTTGTTTCTAGGCATATAATCCAACCTCTCTGAGACTATTTCACTCTTATAAGACAGGAACACTGATCCCTTCCTTGCAAGAATGTGGAAATAATTAAATTAGAAAATGCATGTGAACACACGTACCTGGCACATTGAAACTAAAGGAAAGTAGCTTTGTTTTGTTCTTACTTGATACACTCTAAGAGAAGCAATGTTCTCTTCAGTTTCAGAAACCTGCCCTAATACTGAGTACAATTTTCTTCTCTAGGAGCTGGAACTAGAATCCTCCCAGGGAATTTCTAGAGTTCTGTATGGATTGGGCTTAGCCAGCCATCCTCCCACCCTGCCCTGAACCTGTGTCCTTTCTCTCTGTTACCAGATCTCTTCACTGAAGAACCGGCTAAAGAAAGTCTCCACAACAACTGGTGATGGTGTGGCCAGGGCCTTCCTCAAGGCGCAGGCTGCTTTCTTTGGCAGCTACCGAGATGCTCTGAAAATTGAGCCGGTGAGTAGCTTTCTTGGCATTTACAAATCTGCGTTTGGTCATGGCTGAGAAACTTACCTCAGGGGTCACAGGAAACCAGCTCTTCATCTGGTTGTTGAGTTCACCCAAAAGGGGTCATGTGCCCATGTCATGAAGGACCAGGGTGGGGGGTGCCTTCCCGTTGCCCTTCCTCTTAGCATGAGGAATCCATGCTGCTATGTGTGAAGCGCACTCACTGCTCCTGTGAATGTTAAGACAGTGCCCAGACCTCTCACACACCTGCTCTTACTGAGGATCCTTTCTACTTGACAAATGGGGAAACTGAGGCTCGGACATGACTTGTTGACCAGTGGAGGAGCTGAACAGTCTAAAAGCCAATGCTTTCCATCTGTGCCTCAACTATCTGTTCCTATAGAGGGGCCTCTACTCCACACTTAAGAAAGCAGCTCAGCTTGGGGTTTCACTTCTTAGAGGCTCCCAAAGAGCTCTTGGTCTATTGGCTATATAGTGCACCGTGAACCAGGGAATAATGTTATCCACCTCCATGGCCCTTCACCTTTACTGAGATTCAGTAGCCTCATCCATTCCCCTGGCTGTCCCATGAGGTGGGAAGTTATTGTGAAGATCCAAAGATACTGGGTCAACCCTAAAATCAAAGAAAGTACCAACTCTCCCAGCTTCCGTGAGAAGTCTGTTGACTCAGGTGAGAAGCTTTTGTCTGATAGCCCTCTGCTCAACCAACTCCTAGCCTCTTGGCCACAGAGGTTGGAGAAATTGGCTTGGAGACCTGGGTCACTGTGTATAGGGAGGAACACTGGAGGGCAACCCTCCTGACAGCCCTTTCCTCTTAGGAGCACAAAGCTCACTTTCCCTCATCCTGAGCTGGTGGGTGATGGCAGCTACATCCAGCCTGGTCTGGGTAGGTATAAGGACCCAGGATAGGTTGCACTACCTATAAGCCAGGGCTCTTTGTTTCTTTGTTTTAACCCATAGCATTTTATTGTATTAAATGACAAAAGGTGAATTATATGTCAGGCAGTGCATTTCATGTGTAGACTTTGACAGTGAATTATACATTGTTAAGAATTTTTTTTTTTTACTTTTTTTAAAAATTTTTTAAAATTTATTTATGATAGTCACAGAGAGAGAAAGAGAGGCAGAGACACAGGTAGAGGGAGAAGCAGGCTCCATGCACCGGGAGCCTGATGTGGGATTCGATCCCGGGTCTCCAGGATCGCGCCCTGGGCCAAAGGCAGGCGCCAAACCGCTGCGCCACCCAGGGATCCCGAATTTTTTTTTTTTTTTAACCACTATGACTGTGTCATGTGTCTGAGACCCAGAGTAATAGTTCACTTCTTTTCTCTTCAGCCGGAGCATACTCTCTGCCAAGTGAGGGGCTCAGGAAGCAGCAGCCTCATGCCACCTTGTTCCTTGTCTCCTGTCCAGCACTTTGGCCTGACTTTCTAAGCTGTCTCAGCTTCAGGCAAGGTCATGGTCACATAACAAGAAGGCTGCACCCTCTTCTCGCTTCCTTAGAACTACTTCCCTGAGGTCCTCCAAAGCCCTCAGTTGAAGCAAGTTTCCCATATCCTGCTTGTCTCCAAATGAGGCAGCTCTGATTCTCTGTCCTGACCTTGGGCCCAGCCAAACCAGTCAGGTTCAGTGCTAATTTGAGAGCAGTATAATTCAAGAAAGATACTGTTGTCTTTCCATCTCTAAAAGGAAATTAGGATAACTGGCCCAGCCCTTCTCGTGTTGCTGAGAACTGACAGACATGAGGTATCTCCACTCTTAAAATGTTCTCGTTATTGTCATATATGTGTCTAGAATCCAGAGACTGTTGAATCTTGGTAGGAATTGCTGGATATATGACCTGGGCACAAGTTGCTCCTCAGGAGAAGTTTCTGGTTGTACTTGGACTTGTTTCTAAAAGGCATTGGGTTTAAGGACAGAAGCCCTGGATCTCAAAGCTCGGCTCTGTACTCCTAAGCTGTAACGACCTTGAACAAGCCACTTAATCTCTTTAAACTTCAGTTTCTTCACCTGTGAAATGAGGATGAGAATACTTATCATTCTACATCTCCAGATGGTTATAAGGATCAAATGAGCCATGAAAAGTTTCATAGGGAAGGTGAAACTTGACCTGAGTCTGATGGCTTAGGCTTGGAAAAAGAAAGGTAGAGCATCCCTCTCTCTGGGCATGGGGGTAACTGAGTGAGCAAGGGCCTGGAGGCAGTACCCCTCATGGCCACTTTGTCTGGAGTCCTGGCTTTGGATAGGGAGAGCAGGCTGCAGGAGATGTTGGAGCAAAATCTGACAGAGCCCAGGATACTGGGCTAGAAGTGTGAACTTCACCCTGTAGGGAATGTTAGTTTTTGAACAGAAATATGATTAGACTGAAGTCATGTTTGACCAGTAACACAGTGATGGATTGAAAGGGGAGTTGGAAGCAGAGACCAGGGGGCTGTCAGAGAGCCCTCTGGTGGTGATACCAGGAAGACATACTAGGAAGAAGAAATGACAAGCAGAGTCTGCAAAGGTTGAAAATATGGGAGACAAGGGGCAAGAGGTATCAAAATGTCTCCCAAGATTTGGACCTGGGAGAAAGTGATAATGCCCGTAAGTAGAAAAAGTGAAAACTTGATGCCAAGGTGTTCCCAGTAGCAGTATTTATCATGGTAAAAACAGGGAACAGACTTAAGTGTTCATAATAGGCCACTGGTTAAATAAATTAAAATATATCCACGTGCTAGAATATTAAGTAGTCATTAAAAGTAGCATTCTGAAGATAGGATGATGGGTTTGGTTGTGAACATGGTACATTTCATTGAGTCTAAGCTGCCAGTCAATCATAAGATGTACCATTACTCCAGGTGCCATTACGAAACAGGAGGGGGTACTGTCTTTGGATGCCATCAGTTGTGAGACACATCCAGATTTCAGAGATGTTACAGTGTGAAGACATCGGCATCTTAGAATCAATGCAATATGACAGATTTGTCGTGCTTACAGTCCATTCATCTGCTCCCAAATAGGTTTTTTGTGGGAGGCCAGGAGGGAAGCCAGAGGGCCTGAAATTTTCTGGCCAAGCGTCATCACCATGTTATCTTGTTGGTTTTTAAACCACAGATTTTATTCTAGGCAATTCTCCTTATCGGAAAGATGGGCTAACAACACTTCCCATGCACGATTGTTAGGGGAGTTAATTAAAATAATTGACTGCAAAGCACATATGAGCCCAAGAAGGAATGAGGGTGGGTGGGCACTGGTCACATGGGGGAGACATGGGGAATGCTCACTCCTTGGGTGAGCCTGTTTTGGGTGGCAGCACGGAGCTGAGAGGTTAGGATGTCCTCCCCAGGGCCATTTGCCTTTTAGTTGTTTCTCTGGTTATAAAAATAGCACCTGCTCTTGGTTTAAAAAAAAAAAAAAAGGCAAGAAAGAAAGAAAAAGAAAAAATGTTTAAAGTAACAGAGGACTAGGAATGAGAAAACACCCATAATCCTATCATCTGGGGTCAACACAACATGTTAACATGTTCTACCTAGGCTCTAGGGTTTTAGGATTCATTTTGGTTTTTTACTTAAAGACAGTTGAGGTATTCCTGGCAAAGAAATCCAGTTCCTAGTTATTTGGTTTTGCCTTTTAGTATGTTGTAAGCATTTTTTCACATTATATAAAAACTCTCCTTAAACATCATTTATAATGGCAGCACATATCCCATCAGGTGACCCCAGTGGTTCTTAGCCCTGGCATGGATCAGAGTCACCTGTGGGGCCCTGAAAAAAGGCAGGTGTCTGAGATTTTTATCAAGTTCCCACAATTTGCAATCAGTGCCGAGGCCCACCACCCTATTCTAACTCTGGTTCTTTTGATTGTCAGTAACCTTTCACCATTTTAAATCACACTGTGATGAACATCTTTATAGAAATCTTCATGCACGGTCTGAATTATTTCCTCAGGTGGAATCCCTGATGTGGATTCACTCAGTCAAAGGATCCAAGTATACTGGAGCCTTTGATATATAGGGTGAGGGCGAAAGCTGGTGGCCAGAAGGAGGGGGTAGCCTGGAGGAGAGAGCCTCTGAGGCTGACTTCAGGGCAGGGCTCCAGCAGCAGCCTTGCGTGTGGAGAACATTCAGCGGCTGATGGCAGAGGGAGCCCACAGTGTGGAGGTCACAGCCGCTTGGGCTGCTTTGTCGCATGCCCACGGCAGTCGCCACTCCGCCACCATGTGCCAGCTTCCCACCCTGGGCTGATGGGTGCAGTCACAGGGCTTGGGTCACTGTGAAGTCACAGAGTTTGGATTTTTTAAAACATGCAACGTGACAGACTAGACGGTGCTCCTTTCTGCTCGGCCTGGCGGCCGGCTCAGTGCCCCAGCCAGCCCTGTGAGGGGCTGACATGTGCCACTTCCCCTCCCCACTCCTCTTCCACAGCCGGCCCAGGGCTTCCCGGAGACTTTGAACTCTTTGGCCTTTTTTTTTTCCCCCTTTCCTACTGGAAAATTTTCAAAATGCCGCCGGCTAGGGAATCTCAAGCTTCGTTTCCTTTCCCTGGCCTGGAAGGGAAGAGGAAGGCAGCCCCCCACTGAGGCGGACCACATGCCAGAGCTGCGCGGCTCCCCATCTGCACCCTGTGCTGGGTGCCTGGACCCAGGCGGGAGGGCCTGTGCCCGCTCACTGGCAGTGTCTTCAGGGCCAGGTGAATGATTTCTCCCAGGGGTCAGAAAATGGGGATCCCAGGGTGTCCAGTTACAGCTGAGTTCACTTGCTTGGTGGCCTCCCACGAGGCCGGGTGGAGCTCTGTTCACCTCCAAGTTGCTCCGCTTCTGTGATCGCAACAATTCCCTACAACTGTCCCCTTACTGTCCATGTACAGATGGGGGATAAAGGCTGAGGTTGCTGGTGGCTTCCTGGTGAGTAGTAGAGCCAGGAGGCCGACTCAGTTTTCTTCCACCACACCCTCTTGCCTTGTCTTTGTTCTGGTTTCCTCGGGCTCCATGTTAATAGCTCTGTTCTCAGCATTTCCAGTGCCGGGCCTGGGTCACTGAGTCCAGGCGACAGTGAGTCCATTTTGGAATAGCAGGTGGAAGGCTGGGTGAGAGAAAGTAAGGAACGGAGAAGTGTGTGAGGGCAGGGTTGTGTTCAGTGTGTTCAGCGCAAACACATTGCATCCCACCTTGTCTTTAGGCTTTGGAGGTTGGTGCAACCTGGCAGAGAGGAAAGTGTCTGCAAATCGCAAGGGCATGTGACCCATTTTGCAGTCACCCAGAGAATATGAGGTGCAAAGCCCAGGATATTTAATAATATCAGCCACACCAACTTGTTCTTGTCCACATAAATGACAGAACCACAAGCAGCCAGGCAGCCCCATTCGGAAAAACCCCCTTTATCCATGTCAAGCAGCAGCCCAGGCTCCAGCTCATTTATTTAGGCCTTTCTTGCTCCCTGACACGCCTCCTAGCAGTTGCCAGGCAACTCTGGGAGTAGCAGTGTGTGTTAGGGATTAACTAGTTAGGGCTGGGGTCCTTTTTGGCAAGAAGGGGATAAAAGACAAATGATTTTAATTGCCCGGCCAAGGATCCTTTCTGTGCTTGGTGGAAGATTGCAACTTTTGGAGGATATGTATAGCAGTGTGGTTCTTGAATTTGCCTCGAATGTTCCCCCTTTCTCCCCCTCAGGGAGAACAAATGAATTTTTAAAAGACTCTTACTTTTACCACACTCCTTTGTTTAAAATTATATCATCGTGAAATCTGAATAAGACTAACCTACCACCCTCTTTTTGGAAGACAGCACGATGGCCTCAGTTTTAAAGAACTTTCAAAAATAGAATTGTGTGCTTTAATTTCATGCTTTTTTCTGTTCAGAGTTTCTCATATCTCATACGTGGAGTCATCTCAAGAGGGTACATTTGAAGGTACTTGTTCCCATGTCTAACCCACTGCAGGTCTTGGTAAATGTTAAAGAGCAAAACTGATAGATACTGGTGCTTTCCGACTCATCCTTTTCTGGGCCAAGATCTGCAGAAAGGCCAGTATAGATGGAGTACTGTGAGAGTTGTTAATCCAACAAGCCAGTGTGGCTCCCTCTGAGTTAGCCTGCTCGCTGGGCCTCCCCAGGAGAAATGGAGCTCGGCCTCTGCCCTCAGGGAGCCAGCGCTGGGGTGAGGGCAGTGAACAGACAGCCACCATCCTGTGCCCTAAAGGAGGCTGTACAGGCAGCATCCAGCTCCTGTAGTCCCTGCTCACTTAGTGTCTATCCCAAGAGGCTCGGCTTCCAGATTCAGCTGTGGGTACTCTGGCATCATCCACCTTACAGCCCTTGATTTTGCACATGATTCTGCTGAGTCATATTTACCCACCTAAAAAACCCCTTAAAGATGGAGAAGTTAAGATAAAAGCAAATTGATAGCCTGGCTTTCAAGCGTGAACGGACGAGGCTGTGTTGGAACAGGTTGGAGAAACACCATGTATATCTGTTTCCTGGTTGAGTAATGCCACTGATCTCATGGCTTCAAAAAACAACTATATTTACATGCATTTTTAGTGTAACAGAAAACAGAGGAATATTTAGAAACTGGAAAAATTAAAACGTCATGATAGTTCCACTGAACTAACACAACTACCTTTCCTACTAAAAGGTGTAGTGTATTCTCTTTATTTTTCATTTTGCAAAGTGTTTACATAGCTGCTATCAAACCTAAGTTAAACGTTTGTTTCTCCATTTAACATTACATCATATGTGTCCTTGTATAACAGCCGAACATTCCATCAAGTACAGCTATCATAATTTCTGTAACTACCCACATCGGACATTTAGATCGTTTCTAATCTTCTAATACTATAATTAATACTGCACCAAACACCTTTGTGAATAAAGCTCTGAAATATTGCACTTTGAAGGCTTCTGAATAGAAGAAATAAAAGTCAGCATGCAGGAGCCTGACTTTGGGTGCCAGCTTGTCACAACGTGGTAAGGAGCAAATTTGTATTAACTCAGTCTAACCGCAGCTCAAAATGGAAAGCATGAAGAACCCTTCATGGTGTGTGCTCCCTGCTGTCCACATAGGTGAGCAGAGGATGCCCAGAACGTGTATAAAGGATGTCACTAATTTGTTCCTCCATCTTTTGCTAAAAAAATGTTTGAGGATCCTTCAAACAATGTGTATAGTAAGATGAGAGGACGTAAAGGAAGCAGGGGAAAGGAGAAAGCCTGGAAGAGGCTGGTGTGTGTGCGCCTCTGTGCTGGCTCTGAGATTCCTCTCACTGTGTGGGAGCATAGAGCTGGAAATCAAACTTGCGTCTTCCGAGCCCATGCTTTTTCTTTTCTTCCCCACCTTCCCTTCTTTTGGTGGTAAAACATAAATAGCATAAGTTTTCCATTCCAGCCATTGCTAGGTACACAATTCAGTGGCATTAATTACAGCCACAGCACCACATGACCACCATCACTATATTTTCAAAATTTTTCATTACCCCAGACAGAAACTCTGAACCTATTTTTTTTAACTCTGAACCCATTAAGCAATAACTCCCCACTCCCCTGTCCCACCAGTCCTTGGTTACCTCTAATCTACTCTATGAATTTCCCTATTCTAGATATTCCATGTAAGTGAAATTACTATTTGTCCTCCTACATATGGCTTATTTCCCTGAGCATAACATTTTCAGGATTCACTCACACTGTAGCAGGTGTCAGTACTTTAAAAAGCTGAGTAATATTCCACTGGATTATGTGTCTACCACATTTTGTTTATCAATTCTTCTGTTGATGGACACTTGGGTGGCTTCTACTTTTCAGCCATGGTGAATCCCTTAGTGAACATTCCTGTGTATATATCTGTTGGAGTTCCTGTTTTTAGTTCTTTGGGGTATAAACCTAGGAATGGAATTGTTGGGTCAGATGTCATTTTATTTTTGAGGAACAACTGAATTGTTTCCCACACAGAGTGCATGCTCTCTTTAAGCAGACAATGGTATGTGAAGCAATGGTATGTACCCATGAATATTCTGTAGGAAAAGTCAGTGAAAGTTTTTCTGGTTTTTCCAATTTATATTAAGGCAAGCAGATAACCAAAATCTGCAGTCCTGAGCTAAACAGATGCATTGACAACAGGAGTCTATAGTGGTCTAGAGAAGGAGCTAGTAACTTACTGGTTGCCATTTTTTTCTCCTTTTAGTGTTCTTCCCAAGTCAAGATCGTAACCCTGGGAATGAAGCACACACAGATAAGGGGAAGTAACACCACTGGGACTCCAGGGAGCCACCACTGTGGCTCTGTGGCTCTAAGTAGCAAGGAGGCAGAGTGGGATGGAAAGAGTATATTTGGAGTCACCTGGGTTTTTGTGCTGGTTCTAAGAAGTCACTTAACTTCTCCAAGCTTCTTTCTCATCTGTGAAATCAAGTAATGCCTACCTTATAGGACTGCTGATAAAAATAGCAATAATGCATGTAAAACACCAGCACAGTGTTTTTGCTAACAGTAAATACTAATGAAATGATAATAACTGTCTTGGGTCAAGAAAGTAGAGGAGAATGAGACTGCCACATTCTAGAATGACAGTGGCCAAATATTCTTGTTCAGGTGTCAGATTACCTGAAATCATTCACAATACAAAAGAGATTTTGGCCTCTGTATTCCATCTCATGAAGTAACTGAAGGTTTGGCTTTTATTTCAAATGATACATAAAAGATTTATAAGAAAACATAAGATCAAGTAAGTATTGAAGGAAATAATTATTCATTCATGTTGTTGCTGACCAGCACCTAGAGACAAATATGAGGGTGGTAGATAACAAGGGTTTAACATTAAGAAATACATTAGAGTCCATTTTTTTAATGCACAAGAGAAAATATAATTAATCTTTTTTTGTATTTTATCAAAACATTTTGTGCCTCTTGGGAGAGGATGACCATCATTTGATATTGACCCCCAAGTCTCTATGGTTCGCCTCCCTGGCTGGGGACACTGATGTTGCTCATGAACATGGTTTAGGAGTCTTGGCATCTTGCAGCCACACCACAAATGTTTGCTGAACTGAGGGCCATTGTTCTAAAACAGTGAAAAGTAAGTCCTTTAAGTGAGAGAAAATGAGAACTGGCAGGAAATCAGCTTAAACATGATGATCATGATGCTCATGCTTACCTGAATGATTTTTAAAAGCATCACTGAATATGACCAAAATGAAAATCCTGTATGTTCTAAAATACTTGAAAAAATAAACCATGGCTAGTGATATCTTAGACTCTCCAAGGGGGGATATTCTGTACTTTAACTTGATCTCATATCATAATCTCGGCTAATTTCTTATTTTGTTCCTCACATAGTCTGATATTTAGTCGGTGCTCATTAAATATTTGTTGAATGTGTGGGTGAACAAATGAATGATACCTGTTTCCTGTGCTATGCATCAGAAAAACTAGTGGCCATATTTCAGTGTTGCACAATATAGATGGCTTAGTTAAAAACAAAACAAAACACAGCTCCATTAGAGTGTGATAAGAATCTGACACAAACACCATACCATGAATGTATAAATGTAAAACATAGGCACAACCCCGCCACTACATGGTAGCTAACCAGAGGCAGTTAGGGTCTGGAGAAGATCACCCTCTGTGAGGTCACCACATGCAGTAAATACTCAGGTCTAGTGAGGAACGTGTGAGAGATGAGTGTATTAATGGAGTAAACTCACTTTTAAATACTGTATCTTTGTGGAAGCAGTGGCAAAGAGAAATGGTTGCTGTTATTGGAGTTTTAAGTCAAATGATCTCACTTTAGGATCTTTTACTTTTTCGAGGAGACTCTGAAAAGGAGACCTTTCTGATCCACGTTCAAGCAGTGATAATTTAGAGCCTAAAACGGTGATCTGTGACTCCATGTACTAGCTAGACTGTGAGCTGAAGGACAGGATTCTGTTGTATTCTTTCTTCTACCCCCAGCACAGTAGCGGCTCAGTAACCTAACACAGGGTGGTGGTGGATTTGTTCTGTGGAGGACATTATGGTATTTGTGATGATTAGAGGATAAGATTGTAGATTTATTGCTTGCTACCCACCCTCCCAGACATGAATCCACACTGATTTTCTGAGGGCGTGCATACATTCTCAGAAACACACAGCTACGTTATGTTCAGTCTTGTGTTACCCTTTTCACAAAGAAATGAAAACCCACTCTGGAAGGCAGTGGAGTGTCATGATTACTCATGTATCCTTGGCACAGAGCCTGATATATAGAAAGGGCTCAACAATGATCTGTGGGGTGAATGAAATTATAATTGTTCTTCAGTTGTTTGGTAGCTGAAACGTAGTTTTGCTAAATAAATCATTAAGACTTGAAGTCTTGAGGAAAAGAAAATAATACGAAGCATTTGTTATATGCTAGACTCCTTACAGATAGTCAATTACTTGATTTTTACAGTCCTCATATGAAGAGAGTAGTGTATCCCCATTTTGCTGATGAGAAACCAAGGCTAAGAAAGGTTATGTCACTTTTTGAAGAAATGGCAGAGCCAAGACTCGGACCCTCCATCTGCCTGAATCTAGCAACCACGCTCTTTCCTCTGACCGCTCACCACAATGGTGATTACCATATGGTCCGTGTTATGTACAATTTGAGGGCATTTCAGAAGCAAACTGAGCTGGTTTCCTCTTAAGTAGTCAATGTCTCCAATCTGTGCAAGTGTTTCTTGAAAAATACAGGTTAAACTAACACCATTTATAAACTAGTTTGCAAAGGGGAAATGTCAAAATTTTAGATATCTTTTAAGAAACGTTTCTTAAATAGATAATTTTAATTGCCGAATATTTTGTTGTTTAAATATTTTATATTTATGGTGATAATTGGATGGGAAAAAAAATACTTGCAAGGGCAGCCCTCCCTCCTCTTTTCCTGCGCTGACACCTAGTGGTGAGTTTTGTCATGGCAGTGTTAATCTGGGTGTTAAATTTTGACTGTAGTTGTCAATTGATTTTAGGATTTTTAAAAAATCAGTTATTTTCATCATAATAAAAGTAGCCGCATTTGTATAAGGCTAACTTATTAGGGCTCATAACAATGGAACTTTTATTTGATTTAACATGAAATTTAAGTCCATCAGAAAATGATGTTATTTAAAATCTTGGGGTACTTGGGCACCTGGCGGGCTCACTCGGTAAAGCATGTGACTCTTGATCTTGGGTTCATGAGTTTGAGCCCCACATTAGGCATAGAGATTACATAAGTTAAATAAAAAGGTGGGGGCAGCCCTGGTGGCCCAGCAATTTAGTACTGCCTTCAGCCCGGGTTGTGATCCTGGGGACCCAAGATCGAGTTCTGTGTCGGGCTCCTGCATGGAGCCTACTTCTCCCTCTGCCTGTGTCTCTGCCTCTCTCTCTGTGTGTCTGTCATGAATAAATAAATAAAATCTTTTAAAAGTAAAATTAAATTAAAAAAGGAGGGACGCCTGGATGGCTCAGTGGTTTAGCGCCACCTTCAGCCCAGGGCGTGATCCTGGAGTCCTGAGATCAAGTTACACATCCAGCTCCCTGCATGGAGCCTGCTTCTCCCTCTGCCTGTCTCTGCCTCTCTCTCTGTGTGTGTCTCATGAAAAAATAAATAAAATATTATATACATATATATAAAATCTTGGGGTACGTGTCATGCCCCTTCCCCCAGCCTGACTGGTAACCATGGCAACCACCAAGTCCTGGACACTGGCTCACACACACTTGACAAGATTCAATCATTGCACTTAAAGATGATGCAGGGCAGAGACAGAATTGCACTAAGGTACGGTTACTCCTGTGGTAGAATGTTGGGCAAAGTAGTAGCCTCCAAAAGCAGGATGAATTGCTCGCTCTGCCTAGGTGCCAAGAGGAAGTTTCCCAGTGACAGATGCCCATGGGTGGCACCTTACAGAAGGAATAGCACTTCCCCAGGAGCAGGGGCTCATACAAAGGCAAGGGGTGTGGGAACTACACAGCACAGTTAGGTACCAGGGATGGTCACCTGACTGGAGCATGGACAGGGGAGAAGCCGAGGGTAAAGTGGGAAGGGGCCAGCTCTAGTCCATGAAAGACCCAGATGGCCACAAAAGGGTTTTAGCACAAATACCATAAGCCAGTGTTTCTAGAACAATGTTCCTGGAAATATTAGGTCTACAAGATGTTAGGGTTTTTGATCACATAGAATTTGGGACTGTTGCACATTGTGTACTTTTTTTTTTTTTTTTTAGGTACTTACTATGCATATTGCTAAAGCCTGGCTGTAAAAAAAATCTGGTTAACTTTGTTTAACGTAGCATTTTTCAAAAACCCTATCTCCCACAAAATACCTATTAACATTCCATGCATCTACTAGTCCTCACCACAGTTGGGGAAACACTTCTGTAGCTAATGATTGATGGTGAATTTTTCCCACTCTAAGGCCCTGGAATTAGGATACCAACTATAGTCATTTTATGCCCCCCCCCCCCCCCAGTTGCTGTGAACCTCAAAGAAAAGTGTGTGCCCTTTCCAAAGGCTTTCTTGTCTGGCCAGACAGAGGTTTGTGGCCAATGTGTGGTCCTGAGACATAGAGCCCAGCCATCCCTCGACTCTCAGTTTGGGATCCCAATCTGCCAGTTGGTTCCCTCGGTCCAGCAACTTGATCAGCGTCTCAGTCAGGATCTAACCAGGGCCAACAAACACCCCTTCAGATGTTCACAAGAGGGAAGATAATTCAAGGAAATGGTTATCCAACTGAGAGAGGAGCAGAGACTCAAAAAGGGGCAGAGAGGTAATCCAGAGATCGGCCACAGCTGAGGTGGTGCCCCTGAGGCCAGGGCGGGGGTCAGAGTCAGGGTCACCTGACCAAAGCTGGACCCAGTGGGTCTGTGCAGTGGGCGCCTGAGTCAGAGAGGAGGCAGACCACTGCTGGACGACCCACCCAGCAGCGATAGAGGAGAAAACCTCAGCTTCTTCTTCCTGTCATCTTCCTCCCCGGTCCCTCACATAGACCCAACCAGGCAGGAAGGCAGCTGACCTGGGAGCCCAGGAGAGTGCAGAGTGGGTCTAAGGTCAGACAGGGAGCTCCCAGATCCCAGACACTAAGCTATTTAGTGATGCACTGCACCCCGCCCAGGCAAATACTAAACAGCATGCTGAAGTTAAAAGCTCCCTGATTTCTAGTTATACCTGGTGCCAACCTGAGCTCTGCCTCTTCTCAACTGTGTGCCCCTAGGAGAGTTACTATAGCTTTCAGAACCCTAGTTCCTCAATTGTAAAATAGGAAAAAGAACCTGTACTCGAATGATACCTTTCCAGGGCCTCCTTGACATATTTGTGGCTAGTTTCTGTTTTTGTTTGTTGTGTTTCTTTTTTAAGATTTTATTTAAAATATGAGAAACAGACATTCATGAGAGAAGCAGGCTGCCTGTGAGGAGCTTGATGCGGGACGTAATCCCAGGACCCTGGGATCATGACCTGAGCCAAAGGCAGATGCTCAACCACTGAGCCACCCAGGCATCGCTGGTTTCTGTTTTATAATGAAATAAGAACAAGGTATTTACAACTTTTTGAGCTCAGCATGGAGCTAACAGAAGTGTTAGTACTCTATGTATGTTGGTCAATCGCTCTAAACTTCAGTGAATTGGCTGGAGTTGTATTAGATAGCATCATGATCTAGTAGATGTCTAGTTTCTTAATATACTCCCTTCCTGGGGATGTGAGAGTGAGAGGAAGCTCATAAAATGGGCAACAAAATGTTCAGGTGTCAGAGAGGTTCTCTGCATGTACTATTGCTACCAGTTCCGTACAAGGTAAAGAAAATTGAGATTCAAGGAGAGCTGCCACTTAAGAGATGTTAAACCTTGGGGATTATGCCCTTCTTAAACCACAGATGTTTATTATGTTATGGGGAGAAAAATGCTATCCTCATTAAAACTATTTTAAGAATTGAATGAGATTACAGGTATAAATTACTTGTCCACCCATCCTCCCCGCCCTCCCCAGCAAACTGTGGAGGCACCTTCCACCTTACCCAGTGAATGCCCAATTCACCAGCAGCCACATTCCACGTGGCTGGTGTGGAAGGATTTTTGGAAAGCCTTAACAGGAGATTATTTATGTTTGATTTGCTGGTCCTGTTAGTGATATGGCCTGGCAGGCCTCTCCACTCACCCTGTTCTCCTGTCACAGCTCACTGGTATTATTCATAAACATTTGCTTGAGACTTTCTTTGCCCATGTTCCCACTATGATGCATTTTGAGTCTCCTCTTCACGACATTTAAAAATGGTCTGTAGGTTTTGGGGGTGTCCTGAGCAAGTCAGTTGTCAGCTTAAAAGGCCATTATCCTTTGAAGGGGAACTTTTATCCTGAGTTCATTAGTTTTATCCTCATTTGATGAGTGTTGGGCAAACAAACAATAAAAAAGATGGGGGCAAAGGGGAGAAGGGAAAACCCATCTGGTAAACACATACTTCTTGCCTTTTATTTTATTTTATTATTTTATTTTGGTTAAATGTGCATGGTATTATCCCCAAGTTGATAGGTAAAGAACTTAAAGCAGAGAGACTTGAAATAATATAAATCAATGACTTGGAACAAACATTTCTCAAGACCCTCCCTTTGCCTGACATGCATGGTTCTAGATGCTTGGAGATGCAGCACTGGACAAGATAAAGTCCCAGCCCTTAAATCCCTTATATTGTAGGCAGACACAGGAAACAAAGATGAAAGTCCGTGAGTAATGTGTCAATTAAAAAGAAAGCCAAGGAAGGAGATAGAGCCCCAGATGAGGTAGGTGCTAGTAAGAGATGGAACTGGATTGGAGGCCAGGTCTCCCTGCCTGTAGAATTCATGTTTTTTCCCACTGGTCCCAGTCTGCTTCCAGTCCTCTTTGGTGATGGTTTCCAGCAGCTAGTGAAGCAACATGAACTCAGACATTTTGCTTCTTATTCTGGAGTTGATGGTCCAGTGTGTCAGGATGGCGACATTGCAATCGTAGGATACAGAAGACATTTTTGCTACACTCTCTGCTGTCAGCAGCATGTAGCTATTTCCTTCATATCTCTGGTTTCCCAAACACATTTAATCTTGATGCAGAAAGCATCTTGGCAGCTTGGACTCAAGCCCTAGTGCTGAGGAGCCCAGTCTGTCCTAGGGGAGGGTCCCAGTGACTGCTGGCTCAAAGGAACTCATTGCCTCTTTTCTCTCTGCTTCCAAAATTGATGTCGTAGGTAGTAGCCTAGGTAGACTTAATCTGTTTCTTGATCTCTTAGTATTCAGTAAGGCGGTTTAATCCTATAAGTATTGAGCACCCAGAGATGGATCAAATATGGAACCTGCCCATAGGAGTCAGCTACTTTTCCACTTATGTAATTTTGAGCAAGTTAATTCAGCCCTCTGAGCTTCAGTTTCCTCATCTGTAAAAGGGGAGAACAAGTGTAATCTAATTCATAGGATTGTGGTGAAGATCAAATAATACAGCATGGCACCTAGCATGTGGAAGGAACTTAATATTAGGTGGGCCTTTTTAAAAAATAAATTTTATATTTTAGAGCAGTGCTATATTCACAGAGATATTAAGGGGAAAGTACAGAGATTTCCCATATACCTCCTGTTCCCACTCATGCATTGCCTCCTCCATTAATGACGTTCATTTTTAAATATATGAACATAATTCTTTAATTTATAGCTGAGCTTTCTCTACATTCTATCCTATGAGGAAACAGTGGAGTAGATGTGAGGTTTTCCTTTTCATAGAGAAAATATTATATGTATTTTAATGAAACGATGGTGAGAATTGTCATGACTATAGTTTATAAAGAAATGTTGATATTCAATCTTTACAGTACTTCCTACTGGATAGATATCGTTTATACATTTTAAAAATATTTTTATTATAAGATAACTTGTAAAGTATATCAAGAAAACTGCCTTAATCACATGAATAGCTTAATCATTTATTATAAGACCAACACTACCCAGCACAAGAAATGAGGCTTTACTACCTATCACAGAAAACCTCTTTCCATGAAAACCCTTTCCCTCTTGCCAAAAGTAACCACCATCCTCACTTTCCTATTTCAGAAAAATAGTTTTATTATCCAAATGTTTGTTGCTAGATGCTATAGTTTAGTATTGGCCATTTTTAAAAAATGATATGGTTTTTAATTCTCTTCTGTATATTCCTCCTCCCCCTCTTTCATTTCAGTACAATTTATCTGTTGAAGAATCCAGATCTATAGTTTTCCACAGTGTGGATTTTGTGGATTGCATAATCACGGTGCTGTTCACTATGTTCCTCTGTCTTCTGTATTTCCTGCTAATTGGTAACTGGATCCTGAGATGGGATAGACTATGACTCAGTCCCTTTGGCAAGACAATAGGAGGCATGTCAAGTCTGGTTGTCTCTTTTAGTGACTTTTAGTAGCCAGTAATGCTTAGTGCCTATATATGTTTGTTTATTCACTGGGACTTGGAAAACAGTGATTAATATTTTAAGCTTACTTATTTTTCATTTATTGGCTGGAATATTTTTATGAAGAGACACTTTTCTTTATTTATTACTTTGTTACGCAGTGACACAGTTCATATAGCAAAGATAAGAGAAATATTTGGTTCTTTCCCTTTATTTACCAGTTTTTAATATAATGAATTATTAGTTCCCTAACATCCTCAAAATGTGATATTTCTTTTGTGTATGTAGATTATGGCCCAGTGGATTTAAACATTTGCTGGTTTGGGGTCTCTTGCAATTTTTTTTTTAAGATTTTACTTATTTATTCATGAGAGACACAGAGAGAGAGGCAGAGACATAGGCAGATGTCCTGATGCGGGACTCGATCCCAGGAACCCAGGATCACAACCAGAGCCAAAGGGAGACACTCAACCACTGAGCCACCCAGTGTTGCAACTGTTCCAACTTCTTCAGGTCGGTGCCTGAATACTTTTTCTTTAAAAAAATGATCCTAGTAGTCTTTGATCACTCTCTTGTTATCTGATATTGGAAGATGTTCCAGGTTCATCTTAGACAGTTCCTGCCCCCAAACCTGAAATCACACATTTCTTCAGGTAGCACTGGGGTTTTTTTTAGTGAGAAAAAATATCTCAAGCTTGAAACCTGGGCGTTAAGTATACTCACTTCTCTTGGACTGGTCAGTCTCCAGGACTTTTCTGTGGACAGAGCTAGAACACACACACATGCATACATGTGTACATATATCGATGCTTCCAATTCAAATTCAAGAATGTTAGAGCTTTTGCCCAACCTCTTCTCTGTTACATTTGTATTTCCTTCCTTCCGTACTGAGAATTCTGGTTCTCAAAAGGGCACAGGGGATAATAGAATTAGGATATCCCTAATTTCTCATTTGTTTTACACACAGAAGCCTGGGTGAACAATACTAACACTAGCACACTAGTATGATTACAGAAAACCTTTTAACCTTTGCATGGTCTCTCCCTATTCTCCCCAGCATTTGTATTGTTACAGTGTTTCCACGGCTGGCACATTCAGTCTTTACCTGCCCCACTCTCTCCCTCTCTGCCTTTCTTGTCTTAGCCTTCAGGTCACGGTAACCAGTTCAAATGATGAGGTATCTTCAGTCATATTTGGTTGTATGAGGCTTGCTCTCTGGTAGAGATTTCTCAGGAGGGGTTCGTAGGAACAATATTCCCTCTTGTTATTAAAGGTTGATCATTTTGCTGTGCCCTTTCTACACGAGTCAGTTTGGCTGGATATAAAATCCTCAGCTCATACCTTCTTGCCTTGAGTATCTTTAACCTATTACTCCATTTTCTTCCTGCAAAAAGCATTGCTGTCAAAGTCTAATGGTAATCTTAATTTTCTTTAGTAAATCACATGTTCTCTTTTACTAGATGCCAGGGATTTTTTTTTTCTCTTTTAAAATCCAGTAATTTTATTACACTGTCACAGAGAGTCATTGTGGGTCTGTAGTCTAAGGTATATAATGTGCTCTTACAGTGTGTATGAAACATGCAGTTTTGAGTCTTTGTTTTTGTTTTTTTAGTTTCAAGAAAATGTTCTCAATAAGTTTCAGTTTCAATTCTGTTCTTTTGCTTTGTTTTTCTTCTTCAGGGGCTCCAATTATTCTTCTATTTGATCTTTTACTATTCTATTTGATTTTTTGCTTTCATTAAAATCGGTATCTCTCTTTCTTTAACTTCTTATGTTACTATTGAGATAGAATTCCTCTTTAATTTTTGTTTTTAACATTTTTTTCTCTCTTTTGTTAAAGCATCATCTTTCCCATTGATTTGCATTTACATCCCCTCCAGTTTGTTTCTAATTCTTGCCAGCGTTCTGTCCCCTCATTTCTCAGTCTTTATAATTCAGATATATGGTGTTCTTTCATGCTTTGTATATTTTCTTAATGTCTTTAGCACATTTTGACACCATAGAGTTCAGTTTTAGTCTATTTTGTAGACATATGCTCAGGATATATTTTTGTGAACACTTCTTTCCTTTTTTCTTATAACTTTGTGTAGGATTTGACCTCAGTGCCTTTATGTTATTAATTTTTATGTGAACTTAGTTTTCCTGACTTGAGAATGAAATAGAGTTCAAGAATGCTTTCCTAACTTCATAGAGCTCCCTCTTCTGTCATTTTTGGTGGTGTTCAAAAATAATGCACCTGCTTTCTGAACTTTTCTGGCTGTGTTCCCTTCTCCTGCTTTGATGTAGATCTTCTTTTCCCTTCCTCTCTTCTGTGTCTATCCTGCTCAGTCTTGCTCATTCCTGATTCCACTTCCAGAGGCTCCTCCCCAGTGTGGATCCCTTTCTCGAGAGGGAGTCCCGACACATTCTGCCAAGAGTCCACAGGGGCTCCTAGGGTTTGTCGGGGCAGATCTCTATAGCCCCTCAGTTCTTCTTCCTGTTGGCCCCTTGTGCTCATTACTGTTGCAGAGGTCCGAACCCTCCCAGTTTCACCAGCTTTTATTAAATAGGCCCACTGAGCTTTCTGCAAGACCCTGTCAGCTGTTTTGAGATTCGCTGTTCTCATGTCAGTCTATCAGCACAGACACCGGCACCAAACAGGTCTGTTGGTGATTTGCAGTGTTGATGGTTTGCACTTGCCTGCTTGCATTTGGGGGCCCATTGTTCATCTAGTTTGGTGGTCAGTGTTGCACCTTTTGCTACCTAGTTCTCCTTTTTTTATGTGGCGATTTGAGGATACCACCACCACCAAATTTCCAGAATTCCCCTTTCCCATTTCCCATTTCTTCCTGAAAAATCCAGGAAGAGATAGTATATCTGCTATAAGTGTAGGACATGCCCTTGTGGAACTTATATTGTGCTGGAGGAAAATCAGTGGTAAACATGGACCCAAAGCGGAAGCTGATGATCTCAGGCAGTGGTAATTAATTACTAGGAGGAAAAGAAAACATGGTGGGCAGTAGTGAGTGATAAGTTTGAGGGGAGTGGGGGAGTGCTTTGCTCTTTGGTGCTCTCTTCCAAGGAGCTGGCATCTGAGCTAGAATGTGAATGATGAGAAGTAATGGGGATACAGGTACCTGGAAGGAGAACACTCTAGGCAGAACAGGCAGCAAGGAAGGAATGGGTTTGGTTCGTTTGAGGCTCAGAATGCAAGGCAGTGAGGCTGACACGGCAAATACAGGCAGAATCATAGGAGACAAAGTCAGAGGGGCGGGGAGGCAGGGCCAGATGTTTAAAATCCGGCTCAGAGGGTTTTTTTTTTTATGAGAATGGGGATGAGAAACATCTTGAAGGTAGGTATTACTGGGGTTTGGGGAGAGGGACAGGAGGACCTTGCAGGGTCAGAAGAGAGTTTGAATTTTAATCTAGGGACAGTGGAAGCCCATGGAGGGACTTTAAGCAGAAATGAAGCATGACCAGTTCAAATTTCAAGAAGTTTGTTTTGGCTGTTGTGGGGGCTCCAGAGTAGAAGTCAGGGAACGGTGGAAGGGACTGAAGAGAGACCCTGTTGCCAAGTGGAAATGGAGAGGAGTGGTCAGATTTGGGGTATAATTTGGTGCAGAATTTGCTAATGTGTTGATGAGGGTGAGAGAATAATCAAGGATTCTTTGAGGTTCTTGGTCTACCTCTGGTTTTTCATCTTATTGAAGCTTATTTTTCAGAGAGGGTCAGACAGAGCTTTGCTCATGAACAAATAAATAGGTAATAGTATAAAGCAAATGAAAAATAACTGAACAGTCTTGGTCTCTAGAATATATAAAGAATTTCTGTGAACCAGTAAAAATTAAAACAGGGAAAAGATGTGAGCTGATATTACACAGGACAGGTAACATCTATGTTTCATAAACTTACAGAAAATATACTCAACTTCACTAACAAATCAAGGAAACTGAAGTTAAGACCAAGATATCATTACTTTTTGTGCCTATTGAATTGACAAGAATTAGGAAATCTGTGACTATGTGGAGCAACAGGAGGCCTTATTTTGCTAGTTAAAAGCATAAAATTGGTACCTCAATTTTACAAAACAGTTTGGTGTTATTTTATAAAACTGAAACTCTAGCCCACTTAGGCTAGAAGACATGCACAAAAATTGTCACAGCAACAAAAAAACTGGAAATGCCATAAAGAATGATAAATTATAGTATATTTATATGATGCAGTATTAAACCACTTGAAAATCAGTGAATTAATGAAGCAACAATATGGATGAATCTTAGCAACATATAGTATAATACCAATTTTTAAGGCTTAATAGTAAGTAAAACTAAATATTGTTTAGGCCACACAATGTGTACTAAAACTTTTTTTTTTTTTTTTAATGAGAGTGGGTGGGAATGAGAAACATCTTGAAGGTAGGTATTACTGGGGTCTGGGGAGAGGGACAGGAGGAGGAGGCAGTGGAGGGATACCAAACAATGATAATGTTTTCTTAAGTTCAGTGGTATGTTTACAGATGTTCATTTTGTTATTGTGCTACATAGCTCAATATAGGTTGCAGATAGTCTTTCATGTGTAAATATAAATTACATGTAATTCAATGGAATTATAGAATAGGTAAACTATTAGTAATTTCCAAATCCCATAATTTCATAACATTATGTTTAAAATCTGGCTCAGAGTTTGCAAGGTCTGGACCCTAATAGTGTAACACATTTCAAACCTCTTGAGGATCTTGAAATGTGGCTTGATCCAGTTTGTTAAGGTTCTGGATTTCCTTAGTGCCTGTGAAACAGAGGGGATGGCTCAATCTGAATGTAAGTCCACATTCTTTTGCAACACAGAAAAGCCAACAGGAAGAAAGAAATCAGAAACTCTTTTGGACAAATAAATTTGAACAGAGTGTCTCAGAATGATGTGATGGATCCCTCTGAATAGTGGCCACATTGTGTACCTTATTCTAAAACCTACCCAACTTTCTAGCACTTCAGACACTTCACAGGACGGGTACATGCAAATCACAGTCATCAGCCCCAAAACTCCAAGAAGTTTGTCTTTCTGAACCCCATTTCTAGCACAAGGAATGGCAAGTCAACTTTGGAATCTGAAAGACTCCAATATGGTGCCGTTTCTTGCTCTATCATTTAGAGTAATTATGAGGAATTCTCTAATATTTATAGTAGTAATGGTATTATTATCCCATTTCTTTTTATTATTTAAAACCATCCTTTTCTAAACTTCAGCATGCCAAAAGATAGCAGATTGTTCCTGTCAATTCATTAGCTTCGTTCTTAGAATACTGAGGAGAGTTAGTGAATTAGTGAATGGACAAACTGATGGATGGATGAATTTATGCCATTTTCTTTTTAGTCAAAGTAAGAATCCCATTGGGAGGGGGAAGCCCACCACTAAAATGAATAAAAGCATTTTCAAAAAACAATTTACAACATACATTGAGCACCTACTATATGCTTGACACAGAGCTCAGCACTCTGTAACTACATGGCAAGTAAGTGGTAAAATTGTGATCCAGCTACAGGGCTTAGTGCTGTAGAAATATGTGTTTTTCCTTTTGCAGGAGAAACATTTCAAGAGCAGAAACTGAGGAGACCAAAACGAGATAATTCCTCCAAATATGAACTTGTGACCTTGCAGTTGCTGCATAAAATGTCCTAAAGCTTCTTGTGTGGGGGACTGTTGTTTGTGAGCGCCAGCACTGGGTGAAGCAGTGATAGCCGCTCTCCGTTATTCATCCATATCTGACATGTGGCTTTTTTGATTCGTCTTCTATCCTGGACTGCAACCTTAGTGGTTTCTTTTTTTTGTTGATTAATATGCACAAGAACGCTTGTAATTCTGAGAAGATGTGATGAGAAAAAGTGTAGGATTTAGAGCAAGACAGACAGGAGTTCCTACCCTGGCTCGGTTTCCTTATCTATAAAATTGGAACTTTAACAGCAATTTTGGAAGCCATTATGAGAATGAAGCACATTTTACTATAATATGTATGATCACGTTGTAAAAAATGTGATCAGAAAATATTAATTTTCAGCCTTCCTCCCACAGTCGCTGCAGCTTTGCTGTGATATTAATCTGAATGCCAGACTTCGGAAAACGACTGGCCAGTGAGCAGCATGGACCCCCTACACTTTGGGTGATGATAAGCCAGTTACTGTCTGTTGTGGACAGGTTTTTCTGTGTGTCTTACAGTTTAGTTTAGAAGGACTTTTATTTTAAAGGCAGTCATTTTAACTGCTATCTTGTAGGGCTCCCACTGCAGATTTCACTTGATTTGTCAAAGGGAGCTAGGAGAGAAGCTACAGACCCTGCCCCCTCTCTTGAATCACATTTAGATTTCAGGCATTAATGGTACTTTAGCCAACTGTGATAGTTTGAGGTAAGAGTAGAAGGTTTGACCTGAATTGAGGAATGTTCTACAAAGTAGCTGGCCTGTACTCTTCAAAAACGTTAATATCTTGAAACAAAGACCCAGAATTATTTTAGATTAAAGGGGACTAAGAGGACAGCTGCAGGCAATATATGATCCAGGATTTTTGGGGTTTTTTTTTTGTTTTGGTTTTTTTTTTTGCTATAAAAAGACATTGTTGGGACAATTGGTGACTCCTGCAGAAAGTCTGTAGATGATCATGATTTTTATTTTATCAATGCTAATTTCCTGATTTTGATCATTATATTGTAGTTCTTCATTTTCGGAAATACAAGCAGTTTGCTGTAATGCCTGTTTTAACAACACAAGATTGTTCTGATGCAACTGATAGATTTGGGAACAGTTTCAGCAGAATGTAAATTTCATGTTTGATTATGCATGACATCATCCATGAGAAATACTAGGTGAATGCAGAAAACTGCACCCAGCTGAACCGAGATATGTAGGGATACACAGAATGCACACGTGCATACTGCCAGCTACCTCAGTTCACCACGTGCATTGTTAGCCACACATCCTGTCCGTACCAGTGTCATCACGCTCCAGCCTGCTACCACCACATCACAGGCTGCCCATATGCTGCAGTCCTCCTGACACACACTTCCACAGTAAGCCTCAGGTCTTTTTCAAGGTTAAAATGACATATTAATTGCCTTATTTATATATTTCTTACCCATCAAACATGTATAAAACAGTGTTATTGTTTTTACTAGGTTTTTACTTTATTTCTAACATGTCACTGATGAAGTTTTTGAGCGTTAAGCCCCTAAATGTGATTTTTAGGAACATATATGTTGCATTATAGCACAACTGACTAAACTTAAGTATGTAGGGCTAAAAGGAAGCTATATCTTAGATTTATTCTCAAATGATTCAGGAAAACACTTTAAACAGATAAAAAATAAAAAAAATAAAAAAATAAACAGATAAAACATTTATAATATATACTATAATAATGTGTATGTGATGCTCACACGCTTGTGCAAAGGGAAAGAAGGAGAGATAAAGCCATTGTGGTGAAATGTTAGCATTTGGGGAATCTAGGTGAAGGGTAAATGGGATTCTTTGTACTATCCTTCCAAATTCTCTGTAAATCTGAGATCCCCTCAAAAGGTTAAAAGGGGAAAAAAGAGTAGAATATTGGGGAATTTTTTTTTTTAATTGAAGTTCAGATGTGAAAAGAAAGGAAATAGAAAGGGGAAATGACTCATCTGGGAAAAAGAGCAAAGCAGATGGGGGGAGAAGATCCTCAACACACCCTCCACAGAGTAGATTAAAACATGAGCTTAGTTTGAGACAAGCATTTATAAAATATTATAGGAAGAGTACATCTACAAAGTGGAAAAGAGAGATATTTTGCTTTTCCAGGAAGATTTTTTTTTTTTTGGGAGGCTAGCCCAGAATACTGAAAAACAGAATAAACTTACATTTATGGAAATCACATAAATTAACAATTCTAAATTAGTATCTTTATTCTCTTCCTAAATAATACAAGGATTTTAATATACTTTACTCATTGGACACCCCCATGAACAAACCTTATCATTGTTAGAATATTAGTTTCACTTTTTAAAAGAACCTTAACAATAAATAAAACTGTAATTAGACACTGTATCAATGTGTGTGTCCTACTGCTTCTCTATGGGGTCACTTTTTTTTTTTTAAGATTTTTTATTTATTTATTCATGAGAGACACAGAGAGGCAGAGGGAGAAGCAGGCTTCATGCAAGGAGCCCGATGCAGGACTCGATCCTGGAACTCCAGGATCACACCCTGGACCGAAGACAGGCACCAAACTGCTGAGCCCCACAGGGATCCCTATGGGGTCACTTTTGTCTTTAAAAATATCTTCATTTTGCTATGACTTTTGAAGGATAGTTTATCTGTGTATGAAACTGTATATTGATATTTTTCCTTCTGTCCTTTGAAAATTTTTCTTTTTTCACCTGTTTTTATTTGGTAAAAAAAATCTGTATCAGTACAACTTTTTTTTTTTTTTTTTTTTTTTTTAAATAAAAGCCCATCTTACGGTGCCTGGGTGGCTCAGTCATTGAGCACTGGATTCTTGGATTCTTGGCTTCAGTTCAGGTCCTGATCTCAGGGGTCGTGAGATCAAGCCCCACATCTGGCTCCATGCTTGGCAGGAGTCTTGGATATCCTATCCCTCTGCTCCTTCCCTTGCTTATGCACATATGTATGTGCGTGCTCTCTCCTTCTCTCTCTCTCTCTCTCTCTCTCAAATCTTTTTTAAAAACCCATCTTTTCTCGAGGAGCTTTTCACCTTCTATTCTACAGTTTTGCTATAATGTATCTAGGAATGGGTTCATTTTTATTTATCCTACTTGGGTACTGATAGTGTGTTTTCAATCTCAGAACTCATGTATTTTCTCAGTTCTGGAATATTCTTAGCCATTATCTCTCCAAATATCACTTTTCTTCCAGGCATAGGGTTTCTTTGTTTTTGTGTTTTATTCTGAACACTCCTCTATAAATAGTTGGAACTTCCCAACCTATTATCCATGCCCTTGAATGTTCTTCTTTTACTCTTGATCTCTCTCTCTCTGCTTTGTTCTGCTGAACTCCTCAGTATTATCTTCCAGGATAGGTGATAATTTTTTTTTAATGTCATGGCTTAAAAAATTATATTTTACATGAGGCGAAATAGCTAGTAAGATGGAGAACCTGGATTTGACCCCAGATCTACCTAACTTCTGACTTGCATTCTCTCATTTGTGAATTAATAAGTTCATCTCAAAAGTTAAAACCCCGGAACAGTGAAACAGCACCAGATTACTGCATTATCCTGTCATGTGGGTGGATGTAATTGAGAGCATGAATGTGACTTCAGCCCAGACCAAGCAAGATGCCATGTGCTGGAAGACCTGAGAGGTGTCAAGAGTTATATTTGGCCTCTTCCATTTTCACCCTGAGTTGTTTCTGAGAAAGAGAACTTTAGTTCTTTTTGTCTTCTATAGTGCACAAAATTTCCATCTTTCCTATTCTGTTTGGCTGTCTAAATAGACTGTTTACCAAGGTTTGTTTGTATACCACTTGTCTCTTCTCGGTAGCAGAATTTTGGTTTTGTTTTATTGGGCAGATGTTGTTAAACTTAGAATTTTTCAACCACAGGGAAGTGATGAAATGTTTACAATGTTATTCTATAAATATAAAATAGCCTATTGTTATTATTCAACATTTGTTAGGCGCCCACAGAGTGCTGGGTGTTGAATATTACAATGTGGGGGTAGGAAGTGTCCAAGCTCACAAAATTTTTTCTGTGCTAATCACATCCCTTATAATTTCTTTGCAATATTGCTTCTGTCATTTATCTCAAGTAGTTCAGTAACATTTTGTGGAAGCTCACACCACCCAGCTTGGGCATTACAGCCAGAGATGAAATGAGGGTGACACATATATTACTTTGTCACTCATTCATTTAAAAAGTATTTATTAATCATCTGTTACTTGACAGGGGAACTCATCGGCCCATAAGGAAAACAAACACAAAAAAAGTATTGTAATGCAGTATGATGAAGGAACGTGCTAGAGAACAGAGTGGCATGAAAGTTGTGGTGAGCTCTGCTGGACTAGGTTGGGAGTGGCTTCCACAGGAGGAGATACTCAATTGAAATGGGTCTTGAAGGAGTTTTCCAGGAAACAAAATATTCCTTTAAGTAAGAGGACAGCAAAGCTAACCCTTTAGGAGAAAATCAAATTGTTCTGTGTGGCTGGATTATAGGGATGTCTTTGAAAGGCATCACCAAGAGGTAGGGGCCAGTTTGTGAAATTCTTTGCTTCACAGGATGTTTGGGTGCCCTTCTGTCACCAGAAGATCTTAAGCAGGGAGCATTTACATTTCTGGAGGCATCATGGAAGCTGGTGGGAAAGAGGTGAGATGTGCAGCAGAGACCAGTGAGAAGCCTGTTACAATAGTTTTGGAAAGAGGGTGCCTGGATGGCTCAGAGGTTGAGCATCTGGTCATGATCCCAGGATCCTGGGATCGAGTCCCACATCAGGGTCCCCACAGGGAGCCTGCTTCTCCCTCTGTCTATGTCTCTGTCTCTCTCTTTCTGTCTCTCATGAATAAATAAATAAAATCTTTTTTTAAAAAAAGTTCCGGAAAGACAAACCAAACCCAGAACTCTAAAAGAGTGGAAATGGAGCCAGGAGAACACATCTGAGGAGAGAGAGAAGAGATGGAGTCCATTGGTCAAAGGTGGGGGACCAGCTAGAAAGGGAGTGGACTAGGATGACTTCAAGGATTCTGGCTTGGAGGCCCACATGGTGTGACATTTTCACACCATCGGGCTCCAGCAGTAAATATGTCAAGTATTTCTTTGTAAGTGACCCCACCACCACCACCACCATCCTGGAGGAAACCAATAATATTGCTTTCCTGCAAGGATAGCATCGTAGAGAAGCGGCCCAAAGAAAAAATGCCTTCACATTCTCCACTCCTAGCAAGGAGAGTAATGAGAACAACTTGTGGAAACTTAGTTCTTGTGATTTAACATCTTTGAAGGAATCTTCTCCTTTGCACAGAATAGCTTTGATACTGAGTTGGTGACTCCTGCCTTTAGCTTTCTTTCATCATTGCAGATGGAACACTGGTCGTGTGTCTTACCAGCCAGCTCTGTTCTCAATGTGCCTCAAAATGTTCTTTTTGAATAATTAGACTTTTTCACTTAATTTTAAAAAAACATTTCGGATGCCTATTATGGAACCTGCATGGTGGCAGGAGCTTTCACCTGGCATCTCATTTAATACTCAGAGCGACCTGAGAGATAAGTAGTGGCGCCACTTTTACAGATGAGAAACTGGGATGCCAGGACGTTAAACAATCAGTCCCAGGTCAAAAAGTCCATCAATTACAGAGTCAAGGTTAGAAGCTGATTCATACCTCAAATCTGGTGGTTTTTTCCTGCCATTCTATGGCTGTCCACTCATGCAGCTTGAACTTTTTTTCTTGATCAAACGCATCTTTGGGATTTCTCTCCTTCATCCATTCATTGTTATAAGTACAAATAGACCCTTTTATGTGTCAGTAAGCAGATTGGGTATGGGATTGGCGACAAGGAATGAGATAGGCCAGTGGAGAGAAAGAAAAGCAAATAAGCCTAATATTATAATACAGTTTAATGAGTGCTCCAGAAGGGAAGTAGAGGATGTGGGAGATCTTAGGAGGGATGCCCGACCAGGAATTGGGGCTCCGGGAAGGTGCCCCAAAGGAAGTGATATCCACGGAGATTTGAGGAGTGAGAGAGGAGAAGCAGGAGGAGAGGCAGGAAAGCAGTCCCCAGGCATAGGGATTAACAGACACTGGCCCAGGGAGGGCATGGCAGGGGATGAAATTTAAAGGTAGGTTTGGGTCAGGTCAGGGAGGAGCCAAATCAAGGGGCAGCTCTGGAAGGAGCTGGAAAGTTAAATGAATACGCAGGCATTTTCAGAGGTGGTAGCAGTAGGAGGGTGAGGAGAGAAATGATTAATAGGAAGACAAGCATGGAGGCAGAGATACCACGCTGGTGGCAGTTACCAGGAGGAGGGAGAAGATGGTGACCTGGCCTACAGAAGCCACCATAGGTGTGGCAAGAAGGGGGTGGGTTTGAGAGATGTGATGGGTGGAATCCACAGGTCTGGTGACTGAGGGAAAGGACAGAGGAGAGAAACGTAAAGCAAGACTGACCCTTGTGACTAGGTGGGGCCATCCACTGGCATGAAGGAGGAAGAGCTGGTCTGGGAAGAAAGATACATTCAGTTTTATTCATTTGAGTGTGTCTGTGGACATCAACTACAAAATGCCCGGTTAGGCCACTTTGAATATGAATCCATGAGGTTAGGAGAAAGGGGTGGCATGGAGACAGAGATTTGAAACATGTCAATATACAGATGGTAAATAATTAACCAGGGAATATATATAAAGTAAGAAGTAAAGACCATGTAAGCCAGAGAATATCTGTATTTAAACTATCAAAGAAAGACTAGCCATTGAAGGAGCCAGAGAAGGTGCATTCAAGAGAATGGGGTTAAAACCAGGACAGCACACTGAAGCCAGGGATAAGAGTGCTTCCGTGTGTCTAGCCACCAAAGAGAATCTTAATTAGATAAAGACAGAGAATCTCCTGTTTGCTTTAGCCACTAGAAGGTCTTATAGGAACCTTGGGTGAAACTGGACCCCTTCTGGGCAGCCTGACCAGTCGGAGGCAGAGAGAGAGAGTGATGACAACCCTGTGGGGATTGGGAAATTTGGGAGAGGGATGAGGGAAATTTGGGAGGTTTTAGTGTGTGTTACTTTAACATTGGAAGAAACTGGAGTCCATTGAAATGCTGATGAGAAAGGACCAAGACCCAGAGATGGAAGGGCTTTGGCAAAGCAAGGTGGGTAGGTTAGCTTTGAAGCGTGGACGACAGGCCCTGTGCCCCTGTGCGTGAACATAAATGGGGAAGGAAGCCTGAGGGATGGCTATGCGGGTGAGGACAGAGGTGTGGTGGAGAGGGGCTTCCATCTCCAACCAATGGCTCTGGTTTGTGACATCCAGGTAGGAGTGTGTGCATGTGCATGTGTTGGGCAGCGGTTGGGGACTACAGGGGACAGGTGAGCAGGTGGGAAGAGTGGAGAAGGTTCGAGTAGAGCACAGTGGAAAGTACTAGCTGAGTGAACCTGAAAGGTTTTCTTTGACCTAATGCTGGGGGATTTACCCATTTGTGAAGAGGAAGTGGACTTTCCATGGTCTGCCTTGTTTGGTCCTCTTTGCAGCGTGTTCTTAAATTTTGGCTCCTGTGGAGAAGGGTCATAATGCCGGCTGATTATTGTTCAGTAGGTTATCGATCAGAGAGAGAAGGATCCAGTTAAAGTAGTCTTCTCTCTGCCCTCTGGTATGTGGCATTTGCCTGCCACCTACATTAGTACACAAGCAATTGAGGTGAACTCTCAAATAGTGTCTTCACCCTTGGAGTTTAGATGGTTAGCACATATATCAGGGATGCCCTCAAAATGAGAGGCCAGGATTCTTGCTCTTCTCCTTCCTTCAGTTACCTTCCCACTCCCCCCAACAAGGGCCAGTTTTACCCAGTAGGCCAGTTTATACCTAGAGGCAGGCCCTGAAAATGGAGGCAAGAGTTCTTTCTACAGAGAACTCTCCCTGAAGAAGGCTGCTCCACTGGCCTGGATTCCTACATCAGCATCCCCAGCATCCCCGTAGAAATAAAAGGCATGTTTAGAAGGAAGCCTTGCCTAATTTCATACTGGCTCTACTACTCATTCAGTGTGACCTTGAATGCATCTCCCCCTTTCCTGAGTCTCAATATTATCATCTGTAAAATGGAGCAATGATACCTACTTCTCATACTGCTTCAGAGAAATTCATGAATATTCCCTATCCTTTCTCTACTCTGGCTTTCCAGGGGTGGGACATACTAAGTTGAAGTCTACCTGTCTCCTGCTAGGTAGCTAAGTTGGAGGTTATGCACCTCAGTATCCACAACGAGAGTGCTTGCCACCGTCTGTTCATCTGAACACTAAAGAACAAAGAACAAAGGTTTAGATGCTTCATCGGGTCCTGTCCCTAAGACAAGGCCCCCCTCCATGGCCAGTCTGAGACATTAATTGCAGAGCCATTTTTGATGGAAGACCAATGTAGTCCATCGTTTCCTCTCTCAGAGGTCAGAACTGGCACTCCTCTGTGGACTAGATTCAACAAACCCAGCCCTGATGTGTGGTAATTTGTCAAGTGATGTTTTCACTTTTTTTTTTTTTTTTTTTTTTTGGTGGAGGGGGTGTTGCCTTGAAATACTTGAAGACATGGAGACAGGGCTTGCCTGCTCTGTTTACACTGCTCACAGTTGTCTTACACCTACTTCATCATTCATTTATATTCCTTGTGGGACTCAATTCCTTAGAATTGGCAACCTTTATTTCTAGATCCACTCTAGGTTTTAGTTCTGAAGTAAGCCTGACCATTAACCCCACAGATACCACTGAAAAAGTTTTGGGAATCCTCTCATTGTGTTTGTGGAAAGCATATTGTTGAGGATGTTGTTCACTTATTTATTCAAAGTCTATTTATTGAATGACTACTATGTGCCAAATACTGCTGTGCCCTCTGTTGGATGCCCCACATAAGTGGCGTCTTTCAAATAGGTATCAGAAAGCAACAGTGTTTCCCCCTTATGTAATTATAGAAAAGACATCATCCATTGCCAAGTCAACTTCCCCATTTACACATATTTTCATCCCAACGATGCCACTGGATCCTTCTCCCTTTTGCTTTCAGAATCAAATGCTCAGATCATCCTTCCTATCACCCTGCTGTTGCTACAAGGTGCAAAGAGCCTACTCTGTTGTTTCCTTAGTTTTTAGGGAGTCTCAGGCCCCTGCTTTTATGACCTTTTAGAGACTCCAGCTTCTGTCCTAAAATTCTAACGGTTGCCAACTGCAGGACTGATTTCAAAGAGCAGACCCAGATAGTTTCTACATGTATCCCATACACTGAAGTACTTCCAGGTAAATTCACTCTAAACTCTGTCCCTGGAATCAAGTTGGCCTTTCTAAGTCAAGGCAGGCTAAGAGAACAGAGGCCTTTGCACCTAGCCACCAAACACATCTGGCATGGGAGCTCTTCTGCTAGGTCATTAGTTGCCATTCCTTTTTTTTTTTTTTTTTTTCATTTAACTAGTCCCCCTTTTTGTTAGAAGTAGGTGAATTTAATTTAATGGTATGAGGTATCTTTCAGTTTCAACTCAACTATTCCAAGAACAAACTAAACTTTTCAGCAAGTTGATGTATCAATCTGAATCTATTCAGTGTACCAGATAAACACAACGAGCATTTCACCAGGATGACTCAGGTTCCGATCTGTGACTCTGTAACTTATTAGCTGTATGACTCTAAAAGCAAGTCACAACTTATTTGAGCTTTGGTTCCATATCCTATTGTACACATGGAATAAGAACTACCATTTTCCAAGGTTCTTGTGAGGAAGGCCTCAACAGGATAAGGAACATGAAGTGCCGAGCAGACCATGTGGCATGCAGTTGGGAATTAGCCTACTGTTGCTATAACATGTAAGGGAGTTAGATTGTTGTCCTGAAATCTGTTTCATTTTGTCAAAGAAATTGCCAAAAGTGCTCTCCCAACTCCGTATGTTAGTATTAGATGTGGCCTCACATTAATGTTTTACCTCCATGTTTCTTCCCTTCCCTCCCCTCCCCACTAGACTGTGAGCTTTTTTTTTTTTTTTTAAGATTTTATTTATTTATTCATGAGAGACACAGAGAGAGAGAGAGAAGCAGAGACACAGGCAGAGGGAAAAGCAGGCTCCATGCAGGGAGCTCGATGTTGGACTCGATCCTGGGACTCCAGGATCATGCCCTGGGCCGACGGCAGACGGTTAACGACTGAGCCACCCAGGCGTCCCAGATTGTGAGCTTTTTGAAGGAAAAGAAAGTTTCTTATTCTTCCTGGTGGACGCCCACAAATGTTCATTCAAGACTTGGCTCAGATGCTGCCCCTTCCCATAAGCAGGTTTGCTTATGACTCCCTCTCACTGGGTTCAGGCTCCTTGCAGGTGGGAACGGTGTGCCAGGATGTCTCATGTCCCCAGTGCAGATAGAATTTGCACTCAGTAGATGCCAGCTAATGGATGCAAGTAAAGTTCTCAGCAGCCCAAGGCCTACAACATAGTAGGAGCTCATTAAAAGGTAGCTGCTGTTATCTTTATTAGAACCAAAAAAAAAAAAAAAAAAAAAAGTAAAGAAAGAGAGAAGAAGGAGGAGGAAAAAAAGATAGGCATCTAGTCACCCGCTTTGGCATGAAGTGTGGACATTGATTGCAAGACTATTTTAGAGAAACAAAATGGCCCTTTATTCATTTTGGGGAGGGGAGGAGGGTTAACAAGGGAGTCTTTTTCAAGTGTTTGCTCCATCTTGCTGCCACTTTACTATGTGTAGCTGCCGTTGCTATGGCAATTCTTTAAGCAATTGAATAGAACAGCACTGAGTTGTTGCAAACCGGCTCTAATTGCTCCCATGCACCAGGCCTGCCCACACGACCACTCTCTGCACAGCAATCCCTTTTTCAGATGCGTATTTTCATAAATCTCTGGGCATTGTGCAGCTCCCTGGCTCTCGTGACATTGCCATCCTCGGGCAGAGGGCACAAGAAACAGCTCTGAGTGCAGGAGAGGGGTCTGCCAATTTTCTCTGTGTGAGTGAGCAGGGCAGACCCCCGTGTTCAAGGGAGTAGTGGATGCAGGCACAGCAGGGCCTTAAAACCAAATAAAACATTTGTGGGATGGGATTGTATATGTATTTGCCATTGTTGGGCAATTTAGTCATCTTTTTAAAGCCAGCTGTCCCATCCCTGTGCCGTCTTGCCAGGGGACCCAGTTCACCATGTAGTAAGAACTTCTGGTTTTAATCTAAATGAGATTGAGGAGAACTGAGGAAACGAGTGTTAGCAGGTACTGTGGCTCTTGTGTCCCAGGCACTATCCTGGACACCTTCCCTGTACTCTGTTAGTCCACAGATATGTTGGGCTAGGGAATGGGGGTAGCATGATCCCTATGACAGATTAGGAAACTGAAGAGCAGAGATTTAGTGTAAAACCCAAGGTCACAGCCACCAAGTGTACAGCTGGGATTAGACCCCAACTCTGACTGAGTCTGAGGCCTATGCCCATTTCACTGGACTACCTTGGCTCCCAGGGAGGAGGCTGGCTTTTGGCAACACTGGAGATCCAGATCTCACCTGACTTGTGGCACATGACATATTGCCAACTCCTATGTCCTTCAATATGTGAGGCCCTTCTTTAAAGAATCATGACACTTAAGGATTACTGTAGGAACAACTTTATCATAACAATGGCCCTTTTTTTGAGCACTGACAATATACCAAGCTCAAGACCATATGACTACCACAGTTAATCTTAACCAGCACCCCCAAAGTCTGTGAACTTGATATTGTTCCCCTTTTATTGATGGAGAAGCTGAAGCTCAGGGAAGGTAAGTGACTTACCCAAAATCACAGCAACTAGAGGTATAGAGCCAGGATTCAAATCCAGGTCATACTGCAAAGCCCTTTAACCACTAGGCTGCTTCCTTTGGGGCTTTTTTGGAAATGGGTGCTCCATATACACTTAAAACATTTTGTATGAATATTTCAGGAAGTTTAATGACCAATGAGAAATTTTTCTTCCTATTCCTGAGTTATTTGTAAAGCTACTTTAAACTTAACATTGCATTAGTACCTAAAGGCACAGCATGGCTTAGGAATGCAGAGGAACTTCCAGGGTCACTTGGGAAACTGCATTTCTGTAAGCTGCTTCAGTGCATGAGGTCTGTGTTTATAAGTAAGAACCTTCACTTTAACGGCTCAGTTGTGCACTGCATTCTATGATAGAGTCGTGTTTAAAATTTTTATTTTTTTCCTTTTTTCTTTTATTTTTTAATTTTTTAATTTTAATTTTATTCATTTATTCATGAGAGAGAGAGAGAGAGAGGCAGAGGGAGAAGCAGGCTCCATGCAGGGAGCTTGATGTGGGACTCGATCCCGGGTCTCCAGGATCAGGCCCTGGACTGAAGGTGGCGCTAAACCACTGAGCCACCCGGGCTGCCCTCCTTTTTTTCTTTTAATGTAGTTTTTGTATAATAAAAAGGAGGAGACAAGAACTAAGTACTTTTCTCATAGAGATCGTATGACTCCTACTTTAGCAGCATGATTTTTTTTCTTAATATTTTACAATGAACACTCTCATTCATTCATTCAAATAAGTTTTATTGAGCCTACTATGTGTTAGACACTGTACGAGATGAGAGGAACAGAATAGTGTACCAGGAAGCTTTTAGCTGCAGGTAACAGTAATCCGGCTAAAATAATATGGGTCGTAGGAGGGTCTGAGGTAGGCAGTTCAGTGATTGGTTAATTTAAACGTTCTTTGGCAATGGGGTCAATAGAACTTGCTAGCTGCTATGCTAGATGCATCCCCATGCCTCCCTTGTCCAGTCTTCTCTGTACTTTTATACAGAATTTTCTTTTTGTAAAGTTAATTATTCTCATTTTACAAATAAGAAAGTTCCAAGCAATGGCCTGCACTGGGTCATGCCATTAAGACCAAGCCAGAGGAGGAAAGGAGCTGGGTTCCAGGAGAGGTAGGCAGGACCACTCAATCAAGTTTTGCACTAGGATTGTTTTCCTAGATGAAGTTTTTGTTTTCAAGGCTGGTATTTTGAGATCTGCTGTCTCTGTGGGAATATCTCTGTTGTGTACAGCAGAGCTGTCTCTGCGTCTACATTTTCTTGTTTAACACACGGCTGTCTTTATAATGAGTGCCTTCTTTATACGGGGTTATCAGAGTAACTCTGAATCTATTTTACAACTAAATTAATGATATCCAGGAAACATTTATTTGGCTCCTTTTCTATTTATAATATTGTTATGAACTAATTGCCTTTGAATGTTCCTACTTATAGGGTCCTTTGTACTAGTTAAAATCCATCCCACGTAGGTGAGTCCCTAATGCCACTCAGGGGGCTACCCAGTCACTTGTGAAGTTTATCTTCTCATTGTAATAACAGGAGCAATCATAAAAATTTACACCAGGGCAAAGGGCCACATAGAGACAACATCTGAAAAATAATAATGTGTACTTTTTTCTGATTATAAAAGTAATATGTTTTCATTGTAGAAATTTTAAAAAGATGGAGAAGCATATGAAAAAAGGGTCACTCACATTTCCACTACCCTGAGGCAACCAGCATTAAATTTTGGTGCATCTTTTCAAATGTCTTTATGTCTTTTTTACATAATTGAGCTTATACAGCCAATATAGTTTGTTTCTTCTCTTTTCATGTGGTCCTGATTGTACAGATTTTCCTCACACCATGAGATATTGTCTTTATACATAGTATATAATTCCTCTGATTAGTTGTGCCACAATTTACCTAACTCTGCCCTTTCCAAGAGAAATTTAAATTTTTGTTTTTGATGTGAACAAATGCCTCATTGGCATTTGAGGTTTTTTTCTTAAACTAAATTCCCAGCAATTCCAATACTAGCATAAAAGATATGCGTGTTTTTTTAAGATGTTATTTATTTATTTATTAGAGAAAGAGCGTGTGTGTGTGTGTGTGTCTGTGTGTGTGTGTAACAGAGCATGAGCAGAGGGAGAGGCAGAGGGAGAAGTGGACTCCCCACTGAGTAGGAAGCCTGATTGAACTCTATCCCAGAACCCCAGGATTATGACCTGAGCTTCGCTGAACCACATAGGTGCCCCAAGATAGGCAGATTTTTAAAGTTCTTGATATATTTACCAAATTACTTTCCATAAATGTTTTACTACCGTCCATTCTTATCTACATTCCATTTACAGTCATCCTGGCTATAACTAAAGGCTTTACTTTACTTTTTTTACTTTACTTTTATCTTTGTTCATTTAATATGTGAAAAAAATAATTCTATCTTAATTTTCATTTCTTTGATTACCAGTGTCATTGAACTTTTCATGTTTATGAGCCAGATAGTTATTATTTTTTAATTTCTTTTTAAAGAGCCAGATATCTTTATGTTGTGTCTTTTGCCCATTTATCTGCTGAGCTCACCGTGTTTTTTGTTTATAGTTACAAGAGTTCTTTGTATGTTTTGGATATTAACAGTCTTCTTACAGATTTGTAGCAAATAATTTTTTCTGAACCAGGACTTCATTTTATTTTTGCTTTTAATTGCGAAGATTTCCAAATATACACAAAAGTGCAGAGTACAGATTCCCCCACCTCTCTATCACACAGCTTCTATTGCCGTCAACATTCTGTCATAATTCTTTGTTTCCTATCCCATTCTGTCCACTTTTTTTTCCTGAAGTATTTTAAGGCAAACACATATTTCATTTTACCCTTAAGTTCTATCAGTAAGCATCTTTTAAAAATAAGAATTTGACATTTTCTTTTTCCTTCAGCTTTTTTATTTAAGAAAATTTCAAACCTATGGAAAAGTTGAAAGAACAGCACAATGAATCGCCATTTACCTAAGTTCACTGACAATGTTTTAGACATTTGCATTATCTGCACTTTTTGTTTTGTTTGCTGAACCAATGTGAAAGTAAGTTGCAGATATCATGATGTAAGTTATAAGATAAGTTATAAGTTATAATATAAGATATTATTATCTAACTTATATTCAGTTTTCCTGGTTGGTTCCAAATTTTTTAAGTTTATTTATTTTAGAGATAGTGCATGTGAGCAGGGGGAAAGGGCAAAGGGAGAAGGAGAGAGAGAAGCTCAAGCAGACTTCCTGCTGAGCAGGAAACCCAGAGTGGGGCTTGATCTCACAGCTTACGACCCTTATATCATGACCTGAGCCAGAACCAAGAACACTCAACCGACTGAGCTACCTGGGTGCTCTGGCTCCAAAATCTTCTATAATTGCCTTTTTCAGAATGAGCTCAAATCAAGAGTGACATATACTGCATTTGGTTGTTATTATCTCTTAAATGACCCGTAATCTAGAATAATGCCCTCACTTTTTGTCTTTCATGACATTGACATTTTTTAAGAGTTCAGGCCAGTTGTCTCATAGAATATCCCACAATGTGGATTATTTGAATAATCATATATTCCAGGATGACAAAAGGCCTCTAGTTTCTCTTGTACACTTCCTGCCCCAGATCTGGAATCAGCCCATTCTTCAATGAGCTCTGGTTCCTCTTAGTAAGAAATGGTATTTAAAGACCATACAGCCAGTGGTCATTGCTACTGATCTGTTATTACTTCCAGAGATTTACAGTGGACAGGGTTTAGATGTCTATTTAAAAAAAAAAAAAAAAAAAAGAATGAATTCATACTGATATTTTCTTTTCAAATTTAAATTTTCAGAATTAATACTTTGATTTTATACTTCTGTTTATTCCCTCTTGAAACTCTTGGTTCCTAAAAATACTAATGGATATAATTATTTATTTTATCATACAACATACACATAATTATTTTATTTTATTTTTTGAGATTTTATTTATTTATTCATGAGAGACACAGAGAAAGAGAGAGGCAGAGACACAGGCAGAGGGAGAAGCAGGCTCCATGCAAGGAGCCCGATGTGGGACTCGATCCCGGGCCCCCAGGATCACACCCTGGGCTGCAGGCGGCGCTAAACCGCTGCGCCACCGGGGCTGCCCTACACATAATTATTTTAGATTAAAAAATCCATTTTTTTGCTGCCATTAATTCTCACATTGTTTTTTTCTATTGTTATTGTCTGTAAAGAATACCCCCTGAGGAATACAGTTAGAATCCTGTCTGTAGGGTTTGTTGCAATAATTTTCTTCTCTCAGTGGATGTGTCACCAGTGAAATATATAATTACATTCATTTGTTTCAGTATCTTCTGAAAATTTTTAGGAATTAAAATTTAATTTTGATCTTTGTTGTTGTTCTTGTTCTTGTAAACTCTTTACATGATGCTAAATATATAGTCTGGACAAACCAGACTTTCATCCCAGTTCCTTCTACCACTGTTCTTATCTCCCTCCAAATCCTTCTCCATTACTTAATAAAAAAAAAAAAAAAGAAAGAAAGAAAAAGTTATCTACTGTTGTATACCTTACTTTTTTTTTTTTTTTCACTTATTCTATCCTGGAAATCAGTCTAGAGCAGTGTAGAGAAATCTTTATCATTATTTTCATGGCTCAATATTGCTCCATAGTATGGATGTGTCACTGTTTTTGCAACGAGTCCTATGTTGATGTTCTTAGAATTTTGCTATTAACAGTAATGTCATGACAAATGACCTTATACATATAATTGATTTCTGTTTTCCTAAGCATATCTTTCGGATAGGTCTTGTAGGTCAGATTGCTGGGTCATGTAATGTTGCTGGATATTGCCAGATTCCCCTCCACAGGGATTACATCATTTTTCATTCCTGTCTTGTTCTCCCATGGCTTTACCAGCAGAGTGTATTGCTAAATTTATGAATTATTTCCAATATGTGGGTATGAAGTGATATCTCAGTAAAATTTTATATAAATCTCTATTACTACAAGTGAGATTAAATATCTTTTCTTACATTTAAGGGTAATTTGTGGCTCTTGTTCTGTGAACTGTACGATTGTCTTGTCCATTTTTCTATTGGATATTTTTCTTGATTTTTAGGAATTTTTTTATGTTTTAGGTGAATACTCTCTTTGTTTATTATGATATAGATTACAAATACTTTTTTTTGGACAGAGAATTCTTTTTTTTTTTTTTTTAAGATTTTATTTATTTATTCATGAGAGACACAGAGAGGCAGAGGGAAAAGCCGGCTCCCTGCAGGGAGCCCCATGTGAGACTCGATCCTGGAACTCTGGGATCATGATCAAGCTGCTCAACCACTGAGCCACCCAGGCATCCCAGGCAGAGAATTCTTAAAACGGTTGTTAATACTTAGTGTTTCACTATTCTGCACAGCCATTTGCCTTCCAGGCAGCAGTAAGTCCAGCTGTGCTGACCAGCCCATCCTGTCCATGAAGGAGACAGCTAGCCCCTTCCTACCAGTGGTCAAGGGCAAGACTCTATGTTGACTTTAGAGGCAGATTGTGGCAGCACCAACCCCAAGCAGTACTTCCAGTTCCTTGCATAACCTGGGGACAAATTGTCTAACCCTTTTGGGCTCCAGTTTCTCCAATAGTAAAAGGAAGAGATGAAATCCAGACTCTTCCAGCTCTGACATCCTTAAATCTTGAGCCTTAGTTGGCTTCCTAGCAACCAAGAAAAGAGGTAGAGACCTTGACTGGGGAAATAACAGGGTATCACTGGGGTCTGTAGAGAATCTTCTTGTTGCATCAGTTTTGTTGGATCTCACCTATCCATTGGGACCCACCGTAAGAAAAAGCATATTTTCTGCTTTAAATTTGTGGTACCAAAAAATAATAATAAATAATAAATAATAAATTTGTGGTACCACATGCATACAGTGTGTACAGAAAAACTGCTGTTTTACTGCAGTGAGCCAGTGGTAGCTTTGGGCTTCTAACCGGAGTGTCTGACTGCAAAGCCTGAGCTCTTTCCCTGGTGCCAGGCTGACTCTCGTGGTTGTGGTGTAAACAAGGAGGCTGCATTAAGAATTGAGGTCAACAGAGAAACTTGTCCTGAGTTCTTCCATCCAGAGTTCAGTCTAGGGCCGCCTCATAGGGTGCTGGCAAAGAAAAGCTGAAAGGTTAACAGACCTCAGGATGACATTTCAATAGTAATAAACTTGAACGATCCAAGTTCCTGCAGCCCATTCAGAGAAGAGCCCCCAAGTTTTATAGCTCATTCTCTAGTTTCCAGAAATACCAGAAATGTTTTTAAAGTATGGCAGCATGACTTCTTCAGATTGCCTCAGTTGCACCATGGTGAGGCAGACACACTGCCAGGCATCTTCCCATCTCATTTAACTTAACCCTCAAAGCACCCCTGAAGGTGTGTATTTTCCAGTTTAGGAAACCCGAGACTCGGAGAGGTGAGGTAGTTTGGCCGAGATCACATAAGCATTAATGGCAAAGCTAGTATTAGAACCAACCTCTGCTGACTCCAAATCGGCTCCTCCTCCTGCCCACAGTTCTTCATTACTGCCAACCCAATTTATATACACCCTTTCTGGGGCCACCCTGCAGATTTGGGAGTCTTCCAGTTGCATCACTTCTGGTAAGTTCCTGGCTCCTGCTTTGTTGAGCTCCACGGCACTCTGTCATCGCCGGCTGCTGGAACAGCCAGGGGACCCGTGCAGCAAGGAAGGACGCTGAACAGAGGAGCGAAGGAACTCTAGTCCCCGTGATGCTGAGAAGGACACTCACCTTTCCTCATTTGAATCTATAAGTCCACATCCCAGGATGCTGTTCTTGCCCGAGATCTGTATCTATAGAGGCCTCTGAGCTTTCAAGTGAAGTGAGCCAAGTGCCAGCCCATTCACTCGCACCCCACTCCCGTGGCCAGGGGCCACGCTCCCCCCCGAAGCCAGCACAAGGCGAGGTCCTCATGGGGCCTGGCCCTCGGCGTTCACAGAGGAAAAATGAAAGTTGCTTTATTCCCCGGCCTCTTCATAGCTCCCATTATGACAAGAGGGCTCCGCAGTGAGGAGCCAGGGCTGTGATATTTCTGCTTCAGCATGAGAGATTCATATGTTTGACTAATCAATTCTTTGGCACTGACTTCCCGGCCTGCATTTTGTTCTCCCGCTTTTGATCGTCTGTTTGCCGTTTTGCCATTCTGCTGGTTCTTGTTTGGAGCTTTTATTTTCCAGGAACACTTTGACCTACTCGGATCCTCTATACTCTTCTCTCTCTCTCCCTTTGTCATTTTCCTCTCTGATTTTGGTTTCCCGTGTGATTGACCACACACAGCTTCCACACACAGAGAAGTGGAGACCCTCAAGTCACGAGGCCCTGATAACTGCAGGGTTTTGTTTGGAGAGCCCAGGGACCCTGGACTGCAGCCAGCCCCCAGCCTCCCATCCAAGCTGGGCAGTAGCCCTTCCATCCCTGTCCCAGCCTCGCCCTGCGACGTGCGTGCAGCGGCTGATCTGGCTCGGCGCTCTGTGGTTCACAAAGCCCTCTCTGTAGCACCTGCGGCAGACCGCGAGGGAGGAGGTGCAGATAACTAGCTTTCGGCCCCATTTCTCAGTGGCAGGAACTGGGGATTGGAAAAATGAAGTGCCTTTCCTGGTGTCTCGAGCTAGTGAGTAGCCAGCCCAGGAGCAGACCCAGGTCTGCCGGGAAGCCCGGCTGCGTGTGCTACGCCGCCACCGCCACCGCCACCAGCCGATTGCAGGCTCCTTCCATTCTCAGCCAGCACTGGCTCAGCAGCCGCTTTGTCCTCGGAGTGAGCTTGTCCCTTGTCCAATCCAATGGCGATTGTGGTGCAGCTGCCACTTCCCGAGCACTTGCTTTGTGCCAGACAGCCTCTGTTCCTGGCCTCTGTTAGCTCTTGGGCCCTCACAGTAACCTGAGCTTGGGGCAGTGGAGGAGCTTTCCTGAAGCTACCCTTCCATGGCCAAGCCCAACAGCCTCTGACATCTGGGCTCTTAACACAAGAGTCGTAAGCACAGGGCCATGGAAGTGTAGCGGAGGGAGTCTCACCCTGTGAGGGAGTCTGGGAAGGCTTTGTAGAGGCAGGGATATTTGAACAGGGCCTTGGGGATGAGTGTTTGGCAGCCAGAGGAAGAGGAGGCCTGTAGCAGGCCTTCCCTACAGTCTGCTTCCAGACCTGTTCGGGGCTCACATTGTTTTCCTAATCAGTATTTTCCATCTCAGGGTCTCGAGACTAGAAGGATTTGTGGCCTGATCCCCTCTTCCCTGCTTGAGTCTCTTCCATAGCGTTCTCTCACCCACACCCCACCATATGGCTTGCTAGCCTCTGCTCGAACACCTTCAGCACCAGGGAGCATGCTTCCTTCCCAAGCAACCTGTTCTGTCCTTAAAATGCTCTTATTGGGGGATCCCTGGGTGGCTCAGCGGTTTAGCGCCTGCCTTCTGCCCAGGGCATGATCCTGGAGTCCCAGGATCAAGCCCCACATCGGGCTCCCTGCATGGAGCCTGCTTCTCCCTCTGCCTGTGTCTCTAGTGCTCGCTCTCTCTCTCTCTCTCTGTCGCTCATGAATAAATAAAATCTTTAAAAAAAAAAAAAAAGGTTCTTATTGAGGGGCACCTGAGTGACTCAGTCAGTTAAGCAGCCGGCTTCTGGATTTTGGCTAAAGTCATGACCCCAGCGTCCTGAGATTGAGCCCCATGTTGGGCTCCCTGCTCACCATGAAGTTTGCTTGAGATTCTGCCTCTACCTCTCCTTACTCATGCTTGCTCTCTTGCTCTCTTGCTCTCTTCTCTCTATCAAATATATAAAATCTTTTTCAAAATGTGCCTATTGTTAAGAATCTTTTTTTAAAAAAATAAATATTTATTTATTTGAGAGAGAACGGATGCATGAGCAGGGGGACAAGAAGGAGAGGCAAACTCTGCTGAGTGTGATTCGGGGCTCGATCTCACAACCCCGAGATGACCTGAGCCAAAATCAAGAGTCAGATGTTTGACTGACTGAGCCACCCAGGTGCTCCAAGAATCTCTTATTTTACTGAAAAGTTGCCCTTTGTGCCCCACCACCACCACCCCTCCAGATTGGTGAATGCCTCAGGGCTGCAACACTCTTCCTTGGAGGCAGTTGACAGTAGTGGCTGGAATATAGGCTGGAAGTGAGATTTCTGCCTTTCTGTTTGCAGAGAGGGGTTTGGTACATGGAAAGACTAGTGGTGTGGAGTCCAAAGCCCCGGGTCACATCTCACTGACCAGCTTTGCTGTGTGATCTCATATAGATTACTCTCCTCCTCTTAACTTCCTCACCTGTAGACTGGGAATAACCGCCCCTTCTCTACCCATCTCAAGTGGCTGCTGTTCACAAAACATGGCACACAGATTTGCTGAAGTGGAAGTGCCACAGAAACCACGCCATCCTTCTGTGTTCCCTCGTGATGGTGCATGTTTGGGGTTTGTCCATGTGAGTTCGCTCTGTTCATTCCATGTAGTATTCCTCTTTATCAGTTTAGTGCATGTGTGGGCATGATGTGTACAAAGTTGTCATTAACAGATTTAACCCACGTTTCTGAGTGGCCACTCTGGGCCTGGGTCTGGGGTAGATGCAAGGAACGTGAAAGTTCCTAAGGCACAGCCTCTGCCTTTGAAGAGCTCTCGGGGTGGCCAGAGAGACAAGAGCAAAACTGAGATGCTGAGGGCTCAGGCAAGGCTGCCAGGCTGTGGGGAAGACAGCAGTGGTAGACACGTTTGTCTGGACTTGTGAGCTTTCTTTGAAGAGGGCAACTCTGCTGACCCAGGAGTGAGGAGGCAGGGACAACTAGCTGTTGGCACTTTGCAGGTGGTTTCATCTGAAGTAGGTGGCTTCTCAGAAGTGGAGGGCAGAGTGGAGATGGAGGAGTCAGAGGCGGGACTGAGCACAGAACCCAACGAGTGAGTGCGTGCGTGAGTTCCTAGAGATTTCTTTGCTGAGGCCCAGAGTGCTGCAGGCCAAAGGGTGGGGCGGAAACTTCGGAATTGGGAGTGTGGAGTTTGAGGATCACACGGGTCATCCATCCCCCAGGTCATCCCAGGGGAGTTACTCAGTGTGCCTAGAAAAACAGCCTTGGAGTTTCGGAACAAAGTCAGGAGGAGATGGAGAATTGGAAGGCTCTCATCTCTTGTCAGTTCACTTAGAATTATAGAGGCCTGTCTGGTGCCACCCAGGAGCATGGAAGGCACCTTTGTGTGCTTGTTGGGAGTGTGCCATCCATCTGCAGCCTGGAGAGAAGGCTGAAAAGATGGGACAGTCACTGCTTGTTTCCTTTGTTGAGCACCACCTGTGTATAAGATGCTGCACTGCAGTGTCCCTACACCTCCCACGAGCCCTCCCAGTTAGTATGAATATCCCCACTTTACAGATAAGGAAACTGAAGTTCAGACGAGTTTGATTAAGCTGACTAGTGCCAATTTAGAAAACACATGCACCCAACTCCCAGCATCCCCAGCTACTCTTGTATACTTTCTTGCGTGCTGTCTAGTGTGAGCACCTTCAATAGATGGAAGCTTCTGACATTTGCCTTGCTTCTTTGCCCTCAGAGCCAAGCCCATTCACGACTACATGTGTATATTCATTATCCACCAGGCATCTTATTTTTGCAGATTATCTACACGTGCGTGATGATCATCAGGTGAACCATCCCCTGCTCACCTTTAAGACAGTATCCCTATTACCCAAACCAACAGATGCAAAAGAGTCTTCTCTCATCAATTTTCTTTCATTCTTCATTTCCTGTCCAGTTCCTTCACTGTGCCTTTTGGAGGCTAATGGTATATTGTGATATAAATATGCATTATGTAAGTCGTAATTTTACTTTATGTTTAAATAAACTATGTGCACACAGAGTGTAAGATGTATGCAGGACACAGCTGGGGGTACTCTACTCTGAATTCCTCTGGCCTCTGTTTTTTTCAAGTTTGAAAATGTGTTAGGAAGAAGGCAACGTTATGATAATTGGAAGTTCAGTATATCTGTCTTTTTCCTCTGTTCTTTTATACTTTTTTAGATACAATTAACACTTCACACTTCACCTGGTCCCTCCTCAGTTACCTTTGACACTTCCTTGATATTTATTTAGATGTTCATGGCACCTTCGCTTTGAACTCTGGTTAAGAAAATCAATAACTTTAACATAAGCATTTTTCCTCACTGAAGATATGCAATTAATGAATTACGTACACGTGGACGTCCACTTACCTTTCTTGTAACATGTCAAAAGATTATGACACAATTATGTGAAAATAGTAAAGAAAAGTGATTTACCATCAAATCAGTATACCTGCTGTGAAGTTGCAGATGCAGCTTATTTTATTACATTTTCCAGAACAGAATATTTCACAGAAGGTGGGGAAAATGTATAGGGAGAATTTCATGGGTGTCTCGGAATTTACAAACCACGTGTGACACGTTTATTTTAAAATGGCTGTGTTTTCTGTAAACGTGTGAATGCAGATTTCAAGACATACGAGAATGTGACTCTCCTGTCAGGTACAGATAATATGATCTATTGTCTCACTGAGAACGAAAGTAAAAAATGTGCCTTTTGCCAAAATTTTTGCTACTTTCCCAGTTTCGTTTTAGGAAGCTTGTCTTGTGTAACATTGGCTCTGGACTTGCCATGTCTAGCTGAGGCAGTATTTCCTTGATTAGTTCCAACCCTCTTTGCCTATGCTATTTGGGAGCTGTCAGATAATGTCATCATTAACCCATTGCCAACATGCTTGAAAAAGGATCCTGAAACTGAGATGGATTTTGATGCTAGAACATGAAAGATTTTTTTTTTAAAGTTGTTTTCTGAGTGAATACATTTTAAGGGCAACCGAACAAAGCTGAATGAAATTTCACAGTAGAAATGGAAAACTGTCTGTTGAGTCTCTGAACACTAGTTATTTTAAGACAAAAAAATGTTTTTCTATGTTAATATTTCCCTGGCTTTCATCCACTTGGGAGAGAAAAGTCATAATCTCACATCAACTTGAATGGCTCTCAGCCTAGAGCCTTGCCCATAAACACACAATGAATGAGTTAATACACTTAATCCTAACTATTGTGACCCTCAGTTATAATAAATATGCCAGTTTTTGTATTTGGATCATTGGCTACATCAGATGACTTAGGTCATCTATTTGTAGATAATAAAATCTACTGGAATTTCCTTTTGGATAGAAGTTATGGGTCTCATAAGAGAAAATGGTAATGATTACACTCAATTCTCTCCACCCAGTTACCCATACAAAAAATGTGTTTCTTTTTCAGCATATGTAGAAATTTTGAGCCATCGATGGGTTCTGAAGTTTAAATAGGTGTTTATTCTGTTTTATCCTGTTTGCAACATCTCTTAGTAGGGAGCCTGAACTTAAGACAAACCTGGGCTGAAATGACTACATGACCCTGAACAAATAACTTACCCTCTCTGAACCTATTTTCTCATTTGTGAAAGGGCCTTACCCTTACCTCAGTAAAGTGTTGTGAGGACAAATGTGGGAATGTTTATAAAAGATAATAATAATAATAGAGCTTACTCAGTGCCAGGCACTCTTTAAAGCTCTTGACACACTACCCATTTATCTTCACACAAACCTATGAAGTGGATGCTGTTATTTTTCCTGCTGTATAGATGATAGAACTCATGTGTGGAAAGTCAAGTGACTTGCCCAAGGTCACACAGATAGTAAGCATTAGGGTTGTAATTCTTTTTTATTATTATTTTTATTTTTTTTATTCATGAAAGACACAGAGAGAGAGAGAGAGAGAGAGAGAGGCAGAGACACAGGCAGAGGGAGAAGCAGGCTCCATGCGGGGAGCTCGATGTGGGACTCGATCCTGGGTCTCCAGGATCACGCCCTGGACCGAAGGCATGCGCCAAACCACTGAGCCACCCAGGGATCCCAGGGTTGTAATTCTAATGCAGAGGGTCTAGCTCCAGAGTCCTTGCTCTGAATCACCATAACCATGTTGTGTTTCAGAGCCTGGCACTTAGGAGGTAAATGCTTGTCATATCTGGAAACTTTCAACTCAGGCATATAAAGGGGGCATACTCATGCCCCCTGAGGAACAGTGGCACAATAGATGGCATTCCTAGCCTACTCTTCTTGATCATAAGGTTCTTGTCTAAGGGAAGCCACGTTGCTGGATAAAAGAAATATAGCACCTCTGACCCAAGGTTATCTGAGATCATCCTGTCACTGGGGAATCTTTAAATATGCTATTTCTAAATTTCAAAGCTAGTTTGAGCTATATTTACAGCACTTAGCATATGAAAAATCATTGGGAAAGTGGGCTTTTAAGTGGAACGGTTGTGTAATGGAATATTTCATGTTCCGGTTCAGCCATAAAGCTCAGGGCTGATAAACAAAGCATCTGAAGCCAAATGGCTCCTCATCTGACCCCAATTAAAATAAAGATTTCATTCCATTCTGTCCTGACAGAGAGGAACATATTGTTGCCTTTAAGGGAGTTTGGTTTAGTTAATGAAAGAGTTTTATTTCATCCCCCCCCCCCCAAATACAATATCTAATTAAATAAGATTCAATTTGTTAGGACTTCTGGTAGGGGTATGTTAACTCTTTTAAAGCTGTGTTGCCTACATGCCTCAAGATGTAGATGGTACTTGTAAATCCCACTTCGCACTCTATTGTTTAAAGAAGAAATAAGCTCAAGTCATTTTAAAGACAAACATCTTCTTCAAGGCATATCTGTTGATACATCTATTACCGTAACCTGTGTCTGTAGGTAGCATGGATTTTGTATATCATATATTTACATAAATCCCTGTTTCCTAGAAGCATTTGTACTTGTACATATTGTAACTTACCAATCACCATAGATCTGTCCATATAGAATATCTCACACAGGGAGTTGTAGCTGCTAAAATATGTTAGGTAACATAAGTTGGATATTGATGCCAAATTATCATGGAGTTCCTTCTGACTTATCTTGAAGAAATATGCGACTGTCTAAAGAATTCATCATTTAACATTAAGAGTGAACACCAGCCAACTCTTTTGGGAGGTGAAGAGGGATGTGGTTCTCGTGTCATGCTGTCACTGCTTTCTCATAGCCTTTTCTATATGGGCCATGGTTCATATGACTGTTGAGTTCATAATTACCAAGCAGAACATTTTGGTGTCATTGTGAAGAAGTTCTTTTCCACTCAGCTAGGCATGAGGAGGCATCTGGCTTGCAGAACCCTGATCAGTCACCTCCACACTTCTGAGGACATGCCTGTGTCATCCACAAAGCTGCAGGGAAAGAGGGTGGCCTGGACTTCAGGGCACCTGCCCCTGAGCAAGCCCCTGCCTACTCTGAGCTTCAGTTTCTCCATCTTTAAAATGACTGAGCAAGGTCAGTGGATCTCCAAAAGCCCTTTGGCTCTGCCTTACTCAGATTCTGCATTCAGCAGAACAGAAAGTACATGATGCTTTTAAATCCACTAAGAATTTATAGTCAGATGCTAAGGGTTTATGTTCTGAGAAATAAAAAGTCTTTAAGACTATAAAACCTAAGGCATTTAAACCACATTTAAAAAAATTTTATGAGTTTGCATGCAATAAGTGGCTCCATCTGACAGTCAGTGAGTATTGACTCGGCATAATTGCGCACCTATTCTGTGCAGGCCCAGTGCCAGTTTCCAGAGACATATTATCCATGGCCCTGCCTTCCAGGAGCTTATCTCCTGGGCAGAGGACAGGGAGGCAAAAAGCAAATAAAGAGGTCAGCCCTTCATTAAAATGTACTCTGGGTCAGGCAGTGAGATGGAAGGAAGTGGCAGGTGTCACGGAGGAGAGTATGTTTTGGCAGGACTTTCAAAGGTGAGTGCATTCACCAATGGAGAAGGAAAACTAGGTAGAGACACACAGGAATGAGGGGGGCAACAGACAGGGGCAAAGCAATGAGTTTTGCACTATTGGGAGGAACAAAACTAGAAAAGAAGGCTTGTGAAAAATCTTAGACTCTTATAAGTTCCAGTGTAAGGTGGGGAGCTTGGGTGGCTCAGTGGTTGAGTCTTTGGCTCAGGGCATGATCCCAGAGTCCTTGGGATCAAGTCCCACATCAGGCTCCCCACAGGGAATCTGCTTCTCCCTCTGCCTATGTCTCTGCCTCTCTGTCTGTGTCTCATGAATAAATAAATAAAATCTTAAAAAAATTAAATAGAAAGTTTCAGTGTAAGGTATGTGCCCCATGCTTTTCAGACTGGTAATAGTGGGTTTCTTTGAATGTAAAGAGAATACAGTTGAATTGGTTCCCCTTTGAGAAGTACACAGTCTACAAAAATATTCTCTGTATACCTTAGCAATTATCTACACTAAGCTTGATTTAACCCATTGTTTCTCAAACTTTTGACCATTGAACCCTTCTGAGGCAGAAGACCTATTGATACTATGGGACCAACTTTAGGACAGAGAGCTTGAGATGGGGAGCTCCACTGGAGAGCTATGGTCCATGGAAATACAAGATCCAGTCCTCATTTTGGAAAGATCATTCTGGCTGGGAGGAAGAATGGGAACTGGGAAAAAGTGGCAGGGAGAATGTCACCGCTATCAGGAAGGTAATTAGCTGGTTACACTTGGAGCTGTTCGAGGCACATCTCCAGGAGAACCCCCTTTGACTATAATCCATCCCTTCACGTGCATATGTGAGTCTTGAGTGAGTACTACAGACAGGGGTTCTCCAGATGCTGACATTGAAAGTCATCCATCTGGTGGCCTTTCAGGAGCTCACAGGCTGACCCACGAATGAGCTTCGTGTTAGGAGGTTGGAGGCAGGAGATGAAGACTGATGCTGAGGGTCTACTGTGTGCAGGAACTGTGCTAGGTACTTTTAGACACACTCCCAACTATTCCTTGAAGCCACCCTAAGGCACTGCTGTTGTGTCACTTTGAAGTGTAAGGAGAGAGGCATAGAGAAGGTGGTTGACTCTCCAATGTTATGTGGTTGATAGGCCTCACACCCATCTGACTGACTCCTAAGCCCATGGTCTTACCACTGAGCTGTCCTGCCTGCCCCAGAAAGTCTCCTTTAAAAGCACTGACCAGGGGTGCCTGGGTGGCTCACTTGGTTAAGTGTCTGCCTTTGGCTCAGGCCATAATGCCAGGGTCCTGGAATCAAGCCCCACATCGGGCTCCCTGCTCAGTGGGGAGTCTGCTTCTCCCTCTCCCTCTGCTGCTCCCCAGCTTGTACTCTCTTACTCGCTCTCTGTCAAATAAATAAAATATTTAAAAATAAATAAATAAAAGCACTGACCATCTGCCAAGCACTGTGCAAAGCACCATGTATCCTTCAATGTACTCCACCCAGCAGCCCTATAAGATAAGTGGTGTTATCCCTCCCTAACTCATGGGCAAACTAAGGCTTTGTTAAGTAACCAAGGTCATAGTTGGACATTGTAAAGCCAGGAATTGAACATCAGTCTGGCTGCTTACTTACTCCCCCTACATAATTCTGAGGAGATTGTTCAGAAATTGCTCAGAAATGTTTCTCTATAGAAATACTACAAAATTAATAGGCTTTATAAAAATAAAGTTGAACCCAGTGGTTTGATCCTTGATGCTGGCCATGCAAAACCCAGATTTGAGTGAAGAGATTTTTGCAATAAATTCATCATGTGTCCTCAAGCCCCTACCCTAGTCCTTTCACTGGGCTCAGAGCTGGAGACTCAAACTTGAGCAAAACATTGTCTCTCCTCTCACTGTCAAGTAGGATAACCATAAGAGAACTCTCAGTGCAGCGTGTTAAATGCAGAAACCTGTTGAAGTAACCCAGAAGAAGGGGAAATTAACTCTATTTGAGAAATTAGTGTAGGCTTCATAGGAGGCATGTCTGCAGTGCGTTTTAAAGGACAAATAGAGGGATGCCTGGGTGACTCAGCTGTTGAGCATCTGCCTTTGGCTCAAGGCATGATCCTGGGGTCCTGGGATCGAGTCCCACATTGGGCTCCCCACGAGGAGCCCACATTTCCCTCTGCCTGTGTCTCTGCCTCTCTCTTTCTGTGTCTCTCATAAATAAATAATCTTAAAAAAAATAAAGGACAAATAGAAATTTGCCAAATGGGAAAGGGGAACATGTCTGAGCTTATTTTTCTCTCTTGGATTAAATGTTGGTGATCCACTGAAGAACACTAGCAATATTCACATAGAGCTTCAAATTAGTGCCCTTGTTGCCTGGATTTGGTTTTAAGAAAATTCTGATCCCACCCTGTCTGCCAACCTGACATGATTGGAATCCTACGACGTGGTGACTAGTGGTGGCCTTTTATGTCTGTGTTCTCTGAGCAGCATTAAAAACATTTATTTACTTAGAGATTATGGTGTATCCAGGTGACATGCTTCATTTAAAATCATTCAGATGATGAAAGCTGGGGAAAAATAAGCAAATTAGTAGACTTTCTGCTTTTTAATTAAACCCACCCACCCTCCTCACCCTCTGTAGGCTGACTGGCTGGAATGAGCATGGGTTTTTTGTTTTTGGTTTTGGGGTTTTTTTTGCCCAGTTGTGAAGTAATCGAATACTTCCTTCCTTGCTCACCAGTTCATTTGTCAGTGACAGGATACTTGCTCTGTGCTAGGCTCTGAGGGTACAAAGAGGGGAGGACATGGGTCCTGCTTGCCGAGCACTCACAGATGAGTAGAGGAGTCAGAGGTGTTTGATGTGGGCAAGAAGGATTCTGGGAGCAGCCAGCTGAGCCAGAGGAGAGGTTGCATTGGCAGCACTTTCCCTAAGAGGTGCTGGGCTGAACCTTGAAGGATGAATTACCACCATCTCTGTGAACCTATAAGCATGTGGGCCTCTGTAAGAGATAAACTGCAGAGTCCCAGTACCAGTTCCAGGTGTCCTTGGCAAGTCTTTAATTTCTTTGCGCGTTATCTCCTCGTCTGTTAGACATGGATCATCAGTAGGCTCTCCCTCTTGGGATTGTGGTGACCATTAATTGAGTCATTATTTATAAAGAGATTGGTATAGTGCATTGTGAAGATGATAAACATTCATTGCCTTGTACCAGACACCAGATTACAGTACTTCAGCTCCTCCCCAACAAGCCTTTATGGGATATGGTTTTATGTCCATAATTCAGATGAGGAAACCAAGGGTTGGAAAAGCCTGGTAATTTACTTGGAACCATGCATCTAGTACAAGACTGAGCTGGGGGTTGATTGCCAGCCTCCCCAGTGGCAAAGCCCTGGCCCCTTCCAATCCACCTGTGCTCACATCTTTACTGTGCACTTTCTTCTAAGCTCTGGGATTTTTTTGTGTTTTTTTTTTAATTTTTTTTATTTTTATTTATGATAGTCACAGAGAGAGAGAGAGAGAGAGAGAGGCAGAGACACAGGCAGAGGGAGAAGCAGGCTCCATGCACCAGGAGCCCGATGTGGGATTCGATCCCGGGTCTCCAGGATCGCGCCCTGGGCCAAAGGCAGGCGCCAAACCGCTGCGCCACCCAGGGATCCCCTCTGGGATTTTTTTGAACAGTGTTTTTGCTTTCATGATAGTTGGAGTTTCTTTAATGAGAAAAATTTTTGACCTATGTAAAGTATGGTATACAGAGAAAGGGTGGGCTTAGAACAAAAAAGACCTGAATTTCAAATCCCAGCTCTGCTTCTGCCCAACACACTGGTGATCTTACACAAGTTACCTTCCTTCCTAAGCCTCCTCAGTAAAATAGCAGGGATGTTCATTCCTACCTCACAGGAACGGTCATGGAGACAAGTGAGAGATGTTTGTCAAGCTAGTAGGTGCCAAGTGCACAGAGTAAGGACTCTGCGAATGTCAAGTGTCCCTTCGTCTTTCCCCACTCCTCTGTGATGTACAAATCTCTTCTTTATAATTAGAATTCCCCAGCAGTTATTTCAGCCAAGGCTCTACATATTTAAACCATCTCTCTAGTTGTCAGCATGTAAATTATTCTACTGAAAGTATCTCTCTGACATGAACCCTAATATTGTGCACATCTTTTCTCATAGCCTGTACCTCTCCACGTCCACTGTTCAGGATCCTGTGCACAAACTTTCCCTCTCCTAGCATGGGGTCTGGCTTGAGAAGGCAACTGCAACTTTTGTGGTTCTGCTTGTAAAGTCAGTGTCCTATTTCCCAAGGTTTGGGACGTAACTTGAGTAGTGGAGATGGATTGTTTGTTTGTTTGTTTGTTTGTTTGTTTGTTTGTTTTAGATGGGAGGGAGATGGGTCTATGGAAATCTCAAAACAGCCAGTATTTATATGGCTACCACAGAAGATGGATTCAGAACACTCAGTTTTTACAATTGGAGTAATACCCATAGGCCCTCTTCCAGAGAAACAAGATAGCAGTTCACATCAAGGCCTCAAAAACGTTCATGCTCTGGTGGATTCAGCTTGCTGGAGTCACTGCCACGTGCTGAGCCCTGCACTAGGCAGTCATCCCTCAGCTCTGGCTACACTCAGGTAAAGGAAGTCAGCCGTGGGAGCAACCATTTCCAAAGCAGTATGGGAAGGTGTTGTGATAAAGGGATGCTCAGGAGCTGTGGAGTCCCACAGAAAGCCTGCCAAACCCAGCCAGAGAAAGGGATGGGGGGCTCAGTGTTGAATGTTGTTATTCCCGGAAAATTTGTAGGGGGCTCTGTCATGGAGGTGGGTGGTACTGGTGGCCTTGTAGCTAGAACATACCAGAAGAGGTGAGGGAGTGGTGGGAGACTGTATTGCACAAGCAAACGGGGTCCAGATCCCGGAAAACCAAGTATGCACATTCTGATCCTTAACCCAAAATGAGTTTGATTTTAGCACGGTGTGATCAGCCCAGCCAAAACGGTTCCCACCAGGCACCCTAGCAGTACATAGGCTGCAGTTTTATCTCTACGCGCCCCAGCACAGGAATAACAGTGTTCTAATAGCAGCTTCTAATTAAATTTTATCATGGTCCTGCATGCACCGCTGACCTGCACAACCATCCAAGTGGGTCTGATTCATAGGACATTTCTGCAGTTCTGTAGATTTGAAGAGGAATGTATTCTCATTTTTTTGGCCTTCGCAGCCCGGCAGAAATTCTAATTTCTGCTTCGATAATTAACAAAGTGTGTTCTGTGGAGTGAAGCAGAAAAACTCAGAACTGGGCCGTCTTGCTCTGTGTATTATGTGCTTAGTTGTAAATACCAGTGAAATCCTTAAAATGAAGACCTGTTTGTGTTAAAAATAAAAAGGAACCCACACCAAACATGTCCTGTTCAAAATCACTTGATGAAGCTGAGTTTTTTGAACTCTGACTAGTACTTAATTTTAGCTACTTTTTTTGTTTAAAGCACCAGGGAAAGCAGCAAGGCTTTCAGATCTTTAAATTTCCTTTTTCGGGAGAGATGACAGTGCTCCTCTAAAGTTTGTTTCTTACCTTTCCACCTTTGTACAATTGATTTTGATTAGAAACATTACACCCAGCATTTACTTTGACATCCCTGAGTACAAACAGTCATTTCAATGGTTTTTTTAAAAACAAAATCATGACAGGGACATCAATCCTTTGCCTGGTGTATGAAGGCCTGTATATTAATTGGCTGTCAGATTCTGAAGAAATATTGGATTAATGTGCTTGATCGTAGCGCTGTGTTCAGAGACTGAAGTTTGATCCTAATGTCCCCAGTCTCTCTGCTTAATGCAATTACAGATATGCATTCAGGACATTTGAGTGGATTGCATTTCATTAATATGATTTGAGCGGACAACATTAGGCTGCTGTCGGGTCCTCTCTGACAGCTAATTACTAGAATGAAGCGTGTATACCGCTAAGGAACAATGGTGCCCTTATTGGGGCCTTTAAAACAATAGAAAAATAGTGCTTTAAAACACTCAGAGAGTTACTTTCTATACTTGTCATGGACCATGAAGATCACTCAGAGGGAGATGTTAGAAAGAAAGAGTTGGACAAACACTGGAGGAGTCTCTAAGAACAGGAATCTTTCTTATCTTTGAAAGAATCCAAAATTCTAACCAATAGGTGAGGTCCTTCTAAAGGAATTGGGGACCCTTACTCAGTATTGATCTGGGACTTCTTTCAGGAAGTATCATGATCTCTGACCACACAGTCCTGATATTTTGCCTCCTCCTCACCTACCCCACCCCAAGAAAAAGTGGCAATTTGGAACATCCATGGTTTATTACGTTTTTCCTTTGAGGAGAAAAAGTGGCCTTTGTCTTGTGGGGTTATAACTCAGCCATATGGACCATTTGAAAGTCTGTCCATGGAAGGAAGAGGTGTAGGGTGTTAATGAAAGTTCATCATCCTAGGGGTATTTCTGGCTCCTAGAACCTCCTGGTCTTAGGAAGGCCATACATTAAGAAGTATTCATCTGACTCCCATATGTGTCTAGCACTGCTGGTAATGTGATAAAAAGATGAATAAGGTGGGGCACCTGGATGGCTCAGTCAATTGAGTGTCCAGCTCAGGTCATGATCTCAAGGTCAAGGGATCAAGCCCTGTGTCGGGTCTGTGCTCAGCAGAGAATCTGTTCAAGATTCTTTCTCTCCCTGTGCTCCTCACCCCACTCTCATGTGCTCACTCGCTCGCTCTCTCTCTCTTTCAAGAAATAAATCCTTAAAAAAAAAAAAAAGATGAATAAAGCTCAACCCCTTGTCCTGGAGCTCCTCAAGTCCTGTGTCGGACAGACATTTAAAACAAAAAAGTGCATTTGCAACCATGTGGATGGAACTAGAGGGTATTATGCTAAGCGAAATAAGTCATTTAGAGAAAGACAGTTATCATAGGATTACACTCATGTGGAATTTAAGAAACAAAACAGAGGAGCATAGGGGAAGGGAGGGAAAAAAAAAATAAGAAATCAGAGAGGGAGATAAACCCTAAGAGACTCTTAACTATAGGAAACAAACTGAGGGTTGCTGGAGGAGGGCGGGTGGGGAGGGATGGGGTAACTGTGTGATGGGCATTAAGGAGGGTACATGATGTAATAAGCACTGGGTATGTATATAATACAACTGATGAATCACTGAATTCTACCTCTGAAACTAATAATACGCTGTATGTTAATTGAATTAAGTAAAATAAAATATTTTAAAAATGAACAAGACTATACTGGATTGGAACAGATGGATATGTAAGAGAAGTATAGAAAAAGGAAGCCCTAAGCCTTCTCCGAAGGGAAGGTAACATACAAGGCTGATCTTAAAAGATAAATAGGACTTTGCTGAAAAGTTAGGAGGTGACCTGGGCCTCTGTGCAGAGGCTAGGAAATGAGGTGCTTGGATTGTGTGTCCCTAAGAGGGAGGAGCTGGCTTAATGATCCATCTAGGACCAAACTGGAATAGCTGCACTCTTGAGGGTATGTTCCGTAACTGTGAGCCACCTTTGACCAACATTCCGCAGAGGCTATGGAAAAATCTTGGACTCAATATCAGGGGTCCTGGATTCTAGTCCTAGATTTATTCCCTAAAAGCCATGTAAATCCCCCAAAAGTCATCTGGTATAGTTTTCTCACCTATGAAATCAAGCTAGCACCAACTCTACCAGCACCATGATGGAGCAGGTTAAATTTAAGCGGATGCAGCTGTTTTGTATGCCCAGGCTCCCTTGGCTGCTGGTGACTGTCAGAATCAAGAGTTAAATTCAAGTTAGGCTAACTTTGGGCCTATATGCCATGCTGCTGAAGGTTCCTTTGGAGAGCCAGTATAAAGAGTCGGGATTATTAGCTAAATGGGAAGCTCTGGGGGACCCAGCCTCATCTTTGGAACCTCCTTTAACAATACAAAGTGACATGAAAATTCCTGCCACTGAAGCAGCCACCAGTCAACAGACTCTCTGCTTTAGCCATTCAAACACACCCTGCCACTCTACCAGGAAACGTGAGGAACCTCTGACCACCTGCCTAGTTCTGTGTCCCCAGGATGTAGCACCCCTGGTGGAGGGCATTTCCCCAGAAACCATGGCAGACTGTTCTTAGAGGTCTAGAGACAAATCAGCACCTCCCTTCCCCCTAAGATGTCTGCTTTATCCAAACTAGAGAGCCACGAGCTGATCGTGAAGTATGGTGGTACAAGCCATCACCCTCTGGTCTCCTAGCCCCCACTCTTTTGTCTCCATCGTTCATAACCTGTCCACTCTCACCTATAACTCAGCTCCTCATCCCCCGACAGCACTTCTCAGATGCCTCCAAGGCAGAGTGTCCGACTTCCGACTTTGATCCTCAGAAATCAGATCTTTGACCAAACTTAATTTCTTTAAGTGTACATACCTCAGTTAGAAACACCAGACCAGATGGTATAGTTTGGGGCACAGGTTATGATTACTCATCTGTTTCCTAGCTTCTGGCCTATGATGGCCAGGAAACTTGGATGAAGGAGTGTCTGGAACGTGAGAGACTTGCTGGTGTGATGTCACCCCTCCCTGGGTAACCACCATTTGCCATAATGGCAGTTCCCAGCCCTCAGTTTTCATTTTGACCAGTGAGTCACCTCTCCTCTTATACTCTTGATATCCTGAATGATCATTATGACAAGAGGAACCTGTTTTAAGTAGAGTAGCAGGGAATGGATGCGTGAATAAACTGCATCCCCCCACCACCCATGGCCCACAGCTGTGGGATGGGGATGGGGATAACGAGGCCTGCTCTGCTTTCCTCGAGGCTTGAACATCACTGCATCAGGGAATATGAGCTTCTTGAGGGCAAGGCAGTGCTTTAGTCACACTAAGGCACATGCTGGACGCATCACCCAGTGCATGAGAAAGCAGTGCAGGGGTGTGGGGCCAGCTCTTGTGATTGGCCTGGGAATCACGAGCCTGCCTGGGAAGGATGCTCTGCTCACCCAAAACCTGTCACAGAAGCTTGAATATGTTTGCTGTCTCATCAGGGGTTCCTCAGGTGAGAGCCACATGTGCCGTTATTACCAAGGAGCCTCACCGAGTGAGCTCAGAAGCCCCTGCTTTCTTCTTTGAATTGTATTTGCTAATTTCTCCATAGGAAACACAGCCCTGCCAAGACCTGTTTCCTTCCTATTACCTGGTTGGCATTTTTCTAATGGTTTCCTTCCTAATGATCCTCCAACAAAGAGACGATGGCGGAGGGTAATGCATCACTCCTGCCTCTCACTCCCTGGTCATTCTTGCTAACAGGCTTAGCTGTGCTTCGCAGTCATTATCACATGTCGCACTGTCTTTGGGATGCAGAGATGATTTGCTAACTCCATAATGCTTCATTTTTACTAAAATGAAGGCAGGACAAAAAAAGAAAAAAAAAGATTCTTATAACAAAAAAGTGTACACTTACTCCTGACCAATCTGATCTTAAAACCATCCTGTGTCCCCTAGTCCACACAGGATAGCTTCTTCACTCCTTGGCTGGGCATCCAAGATCTTCATGATCTGGTCAGTGATCTCTTTTCACTTCACAGACTCTTGCCGTCACCACCGCCACCCCGTCCCCTGTGGAGACGCTTGTTCCCAAGGGCCCCAGCCATTCCACTCTATGTTACTGCTCACCTCTCTGCCCGAGATGCTCTCTGGGGTCCACAGCTCCAGGCTTTCAAAGCTCAGTACAAGTGCCACCACCCCCTGTGTTCGTCTGTGTCACTTTTCCTGATGACCCAGCTGGGATCAACACCTTCTTTCTGACCTCCTTTATACCCAGGCAAGCCTCTACCTACCACCCAAGCCCTACATTGCCCTTATTCATGTGCCAGTAACTCCTGGGAGGTTGCCAGCTCCTCAGTGACAGGAGCCCCATCAAAGTCCTTGGTAGCCTCTGGTGTCCAGCAAGAGCCTGACACACAGGGAACCCTATTAACCTCTGGAAAAAGAAAGGAAGTCCTTCCCCAAGAGGCCTTACAGGCTCCCCAGGTGAGATTTGTCTCTATCTTCCTCAGCTACTCCAAAGGAGCCCCTTGGAAGCCCTCTATTTCTACCAGCTTTCTTTATAGTAGTTTCATTCTCTATGTGAAGTATACCTCTCCCACTAGGTTGTGAGATCCAGTGCCCAGGTCAGAGAGAGAGCTACCTGGCTCAAGAGCAAGCTCCCCCAAATCTGGGGCCATAGAGGAACAGGTTGAGGGATGGGGTAGGAGATAAGGAGTAAAGTCTGGAATGTGTCATTGTTAAGGTGTTCATGGCATATTCAAGTAGAGATGAATGATGGATAGTGACACATTCAAAGCAGAACTCTGGCTTCTCAGGATCTTTGATGGGCCATAGGCCCCACTAGCCTTGGAATCCATAAGGGCAAGTGAAAGTGTTCTTTTTCCATTAGATGGCAAGAGGAGCACTCACACAGAGTCTTCAGTAGGGAGGGCCTCAAAGACCCTTCTTTTTTTGTTTTTTGTTTTTTTAAGATTTTATTTATTTATTCTTGAGAGATAGAGGCAGAAACATAGGCAGAGGGAGAAACAGGCTTCCTGTGAGGAGCCTGATGGGGAGCTTGGGATCATGACCTGAGCCAAAGGCAAGTGCTCAACCACTGAACCACCCAGGTGCCCTGTCAAAGACCCTTCATATAGTGCTTTCTGCTCACTCTAATCATCTGAGAGCCAGCAAGTTGAGAACATGACCTGGGGGAATGTTCGCTGCAGACACTCACTTATAAGCTCATGGAGGGCTGAAACTGTACAAAATAAAATCATACGGTCCCTATTTCTCACAACCAGAATTACACAGGCAGCCTTGTGAGGGTTGGCCGGAATAGATCTGTCTCCTCCCAAGAAGACTACTCGAAGGAGAAAACAGCTTTGGATGTATATGTTCTGGTTTGTCGGCAAGGCCCTTCTTTTACTTCGTGGTCCTATTCGTGTCTCCAAGCCTTGACTCTCAGAGTTGATAAAGAACTTTGATGCATAAATCCTCTCTTGTAGACCAGCTGGCTGCTGTGCACACACCTCTGATGTCAGGGAAATTCACTCTCAAAAGAGCCAAATTTTACTACAGTTTTCATCCACTAGTCCTAGTTTTATGCTAGGTAGTCACATAATGCTAGTATCGTTTGTGATTTTTCTATCAGTTCTAGAAGAACACAGTCCTCTTGCACTGAGCCTTCTCATCCCCATCCTTCAGCTAGCCTTTGGAGGGCTACCATTTGTCATGGTCTCTCCTCAGATGTCTAAAACACGATATTCCGGATGTTTTGTGGTGAGAACAGAACTTAGTGGACCTGCCTCCGCCACTTACTTTAGCTGTATGATGTCCGATAGAGTGGACCCTGGCTTTTTGTGGCCTCTGAACACTTGAAATATGGCTAGTCCGGGTGGAGATGTGCTGTAAGGGTAAAATATACACCAGATTTTTAAGACTTAGTATGAGTAAAAGAATATAAAACTCAATAACTTCCTGTATAGATTACAGGTTAAAATTGTAATTTTTTTAATACATTGGGTAAAATATAACACATTAAATTTCTCATGTTTCTCTTTACTTTTCAAATGCACAACTAGTAAACTTAAAATTACATATGTGACTCGCGTAATTGTTCTGTTTTAGATTCTAATGCACTTGAATGCAGGCTGCAATTTTCTACTTCTGTGAATGTAGCGGGTTGCATTATTCCTTTTTTGAACTGTATCACACTGTCGGCCATTGCTAAACATGTACTGAACACAAAGTTTTGCCTCTTTTACACCTACCATATAAATTGCTTTTAAAACACATCAGCCTTGACTAGTACATCTAGAGTTGATTTTTTTGAACTTAAGTGTAGGGAATTTACATTTGTCCCAAATACATCTCGGCTTGTTGGTTTCAGCCCATTGTTCCAGTCTCCTGAGAATTTTTTTTGGGGGGGGGGGGGATTTTTTTTTAATCCTTGCTGTCACCAGCTCCTTCACAGATCTGATCAGCATTTTCTCCGTTTCTTTCTTTCTTTTTTTTTTTTTTTTTCATTTTCTCTGTTTCTAAGTCACTATTGATGATGTTAGTTGAGATTAGGACAAAATAGAGAGTTCCATGCATGCCAAGGACATTGGCCAGCAGTTTTAAACGACAGCTACAAACCCATTATTCAGCTGTGGTTGTTCAGCCCATGTTTTTCCATTTTGCCCAAATGGAGACAGAGCCTTTCCACATGTCTCACTAACACCAGCTAGTGTTGTATGGAAAGTAGCCTCCTCTTTTCCTACCCAGCCTCACCCCCAAGCTGACTTGCCACTGAAACAAACACAAAAATAAGGTGTGACTTCTGGTTTCGGATACCAAGTGAAGGAACTCATTTTCATGAAAGTGTTAACGACTGGTAAGGTCTATTCAACTTTGTATTAAAAATATATATATATACACACACACATATATATATATACTCAACTGCCAGCACAGCAGTGGGTATACAATGGGTTATGCTCCCATAACTGGGGCCTTTGGTATCTCAGGCAGATGGAGAACTTTATTTGGAGTTCATGCCACTAAGGCAGAGTCAAAAGGGAAGTCATAGCTGAGGAGGGATGTGGGCCTTGTCCAGCCCACTCAAGTCTTTCCTATAATTGGTGATGAAGACACAGTCAATGTGTTCAACCCAGTGCCAGGATCCATACATGGGAGCATCTCCTTTCTATATCCACTGCTGTGCTGGCAGTTGAGTGTATACTACTGCCCACACTCTCTCTTCATCTCCTTATAATTTTTGGAACTAGGAATTGAACCTCTGACTTGAGATCACATGCTTCTGCCATGACCTTCATCTGTGGTCACAAACCCAGTCCCCTCCTTTCTAGCTCTAGGTGTGTGTAGATTGGGTTCTATAATACAGCTGCATGTACAAAGGGTGTGTGTGTGTGTGTGTGTGTGTGTGTGTGTGTGTGTGTATGGCAGAGGGAACAGAAAGATATTCTCTCAGCTGGCAGAGGGCAGAGGGAAAATCATTTTCCCCTTTCTACCTTTGAAGCCTTGAGATAGGAAATGTTTTGAGTGTGGGAGGCCAGAGGGGAGCATTTGCAGACCTCCTGCCTGGCAGGATTGTAAGCATGAGCTGCTTTTCCTGGGTAGCTCGGCAGGCCCTTTCTCCCTTTCTTTGGGGTTGAGAGAAGAAGGCAGGCACCACACGAAGGTGCCTGTTTTCCGGGGCACTGCATGAGAGATAACTCACTTTATTTCTAGTTTATGAAGCATCCCTCCCCATCCCACCCCACCCTCCCCCCACCAAGAGGATAGAGCTTACTTTGTGTAGTGTTAACATCTTGCTGTAATACTGCCTCTTTAAGAGAACTACGTCCTCTGCTTTACAGATTTTGAGGTTCCTGCCAAGAGGGTCACTAGCCTAGCCCCATCAGGTGGCTAGGCCTCTCGAGGACCACGGGGAGGGTCTCTTGCAAAATTGAAACTGCAGCAGGTGGAGATGATTCCTGGGCCACAGAATTAGTAGAGGATGTAGAGCCTTGTGGATATCCTGCCCATCAGGAAGAGAATGATTTCTTGAGTCAGACCAAACAATTCTGGTCCACTCTTCAAACTGCTGCAAACCAGACTCCTTCGTTGGGGTCTGTCTCACAGGATGTGGTGTCCTTTGCATTTAGAATTAGCTGGATGTAATGAATTCTGGGTTTTACATATTTATTACCATTGTCCGTGCTCCCTCTGGTCTTGTAACCACTTCTACTATCCAGCCTGACTCCCTCCAGGGAGAACAAGAGGGAGGCTCAGAGGTGCTGGCAGTCATGGAGGCAGCTGGGGGAGGGGAAGCTCACCTTCGAGTTGAACAAACAGGGTTCAAATCATGACTCCAGCATCCATTTATCTCCTCCAGCAAAAATTCATTGCAACCCTGCCCCTGGCAAAGCCCTGTGCTGTTGGATAGAGTGTGGAGACAAATGAAAACCATCTCTGCCCTGAGACCTTGTATCATGGTGGAGGGCCACCTGTAGCCAATGGGAAGGATAGCCTGTGGTAACTGCCGGACAAAGGCTTTCATTCATCTGGGAGCGTGCCCCTTCCCCCGCTCCGTGTGTGCGCGTGAGCTCTCTCTCTCTCCCTCTCTTTCAAAGAAATAAAATCTGAAAAAGAGAAAGCAACTTCTTTAACCCTCTTCAAGTCTCAGTGTCTTCATCTGTAAAAAGGGGTTGGAATCCATCCATTAAAATATAAAGCCTACAGGGGTGCCTGGGGGGCTCAGTCGGTTAAGCCTCTGCCTTCAGCTCAGGTCATGATCCCAGAGTTCTGGGGTCAAGCCCCACATTGGGATCCCTGCTCAGGAAGGAGTCTGCTTCTCCCTCTCACTCTCCCACTGTGCTTTCTCTCTCTCTCTCTCTCTCTCTCTCTCTCTCTCTCTCTCTCTCAAATAAATAAATAAAATCTTTAAAAAAAAAAAAATAAGAAACAACCATAAAGCCTGCAGACATATCAGCATCCCCTTTCAGAGTGCTTCATACTGTTCAGTGGGGCAGATCTTTGGTTCCCCTTCCCCCCTTTACCCCAAATATTTTAAAGCTTTTGATTTTATAGAACATCATATATGTTTTGTTTTTGTGATTTCATTGTTCAGACCAAAAAAATGGTGAAAAGCATCATAAATGATCTCCGAAAAAAACCTTTGAGGATGATGGGCCAGAAACTGTCCACAGGACAAGTGCATCCAGGAGAGTCATTTGGAGGCCAGAGGCATTGATCTGAAGGCAGCCTTGGGTCCTGCGATGTCTTTATTTGCTTCATATCAAGAACTATGACTTTGACTCATAACTAAAAGGAGAGGGAGAAATGAGTAGGGAGACTGTTCTAATTCAGACAGTAGCAGCTGTAATATTGGGGAGGGAAAAAACAACCAGCCCGGCAAGCTGAAACGTCCCTAGACTTGATAAACTCTGGTTTGGCCTCTCTTGGTTATAGATGGTAGAAGTCCAACTTGGGCAGAAAAAGCAGGAGGGAGTATTACTTGGCTCATATAATTGAGAAATCCAAGGCTTCTCTTGCTACAGGCAGGACTGGATTCAGGAGCTCAAGTGATGTTGGCTAGTCTCTCACTGACTACTGTTTGGCTTTTCTTTTCTTTGCCTGTCAGTTATTATTTTCAAACATTGTCTTGCTTTCTGATAGAGGCGTACTGGTCTCTGTGATCCTTAGAGCTTAAAGTGAGGCATGCACATTCTTAGGAGACTGCTTGGCCTAAGCTTGGCCACATCTGCTACCCCTGCCCCAAACCAATCACTGTGACCAAAGGATGAGGTCCTCCAGTTGGTAAAGTCGGGGTCACCTGCACCCCTATTGACTGGGTGCAGGTTAGCAAGATCCGCCCCAGTGGGAAAAAGGGGATTTTGCTACTTTCCATCCGCATTGGAATGGAAGAGACAAATGTGAGAACCAGTAATCCCACAGATAGTAAGTCAGTGGTAGGGCGGAGGGACTACAAAAGATTGGGGGATCATGAGGGTTATCATGGAGGGCTTCACCACGGTGCTCATGTTGGAGCTGAGGCTCTAAGGACAAGAGGACATCACCAACAAACTGGCCCTCAGGGTTTGTTGGCTGGACACTTGCGGCTCTGTAGTAGTAAGTAACGTTCTGAGAGCTCCTGTTGGACATGGCTGCAAGTACAGACCAAAGGGGTGTGCTCTGTGGAGTGGGTCTCATGGGGGAGACAAGTTGCCAAGCTGCTTCCTTCCCTGCCTTCTAGCAGTCTCTGAGGGCATGTTGCTGAGATGGAAAGCCTCCTGGGCAGGCTGGTGGCAGGGCCCGCAGCCACAGTGAGTGGACTCTGAACACAGGGCAGACACTCCCTGGCACCAACATCTGAGAGCCCGTCTTCCAGGTACAAGTCTCTCTGCTCAGTGCCTTTGCCCAAGGAGACCCTGCCCTTTGGCTAACTCAAGCCCAGTGTGGGGGCCATACTGAAATTATTTTCCCCGTCCTCTGATAATCCATCCCTTTCTTCTTTTACCAAGATTTTTTTTTTTTTTTTAGATTTTATTTATTCATGAGAGACACAGAGAGAGAGGCAGAGACACAGGCAGAGAGAGAAGCAGGCTCCCTGCAAGGAGCCTGATGTGGGACTCGATCCCAGGACCCCGGGATCACAACCTGAGCCAAATACAGAAGCTCAACCACTGAGCCACCCAGGTACTCCTTTTTACCAATATTTTAAACACATGATTATTATAATGAACTACTTTTACAAGTGGCTTATTTTTTTTAATGCTGTTGAGCCATGATTTTAATATGTTTCTTTAACAGATGAGGAAATTAGGGCTCAGTTGTGATTTGACCAAAGCCACAGAGCTGAGAAAAGTGGTGGTGCCAAAATCCATTCATCTCTTCTCTTCTCACCACCCTCCACGCATCCAGTGTTGAGGAAACCTTGGGATGCCTGTCACTGAGGATCCCGGGGGGAGACCACGGGTCACTAAGCTCACAGGCCAAGGAGAAGATAGATCCAGAGAGAGAAATCTGCCCAGTGCTAGCTAAAGATTAGTGGTGGCTAGAAAATCTGGAAATGTAGGCACAAGAGTTTTATCTTCCACATGTGGACGCCAGAAGGAAATTCTTTGATCCATTCCTTATGTCCAGGAAAGCTTGTTGTAAAACCCAATGCACAGCTTCCCAGTACATGCTCCTCAAAGATGAACGCTAAGAGGAAAGCATCTTCTTGGATGGTCTGGCTCCTTTCCCTGGAAGCTGACCCTGTGCTGTGTGTGTGTGTGTGTGTGTGTGTGTGTGTGTGTCTGTGCGCTGTGTGTGTGTGTGTGTGTGTGTATGGTGTCTCCTGGCAGAACGTGGCAGGGGGAGGGATAAGGCCCTTCAGCCTCCCCAAAGCCTGTGGTCAGGTACTCAGGTGTGGGAGCCCTGCTCACAGCCCCCTGAGCCTGATCTGCTTGTGTTCAGTGGAGATTACAGAGCTTAATGATTAGCTCCTCCAAGCTGCAGCTGATGCCAGCCTCTACCCCCTTTACACCTAATTAGTCTCATTAATGAGCTCCTCTGCTCTCCATAGAGAGAGTTGCCTCTTTGGAATAAGAGGCAAAAATACCTTGCCCAGGTAGATTGCTGAGGCCTTTAATTATTGCCCACACCTGCTAAGCCTTGTGACTCACACCCAGTGATGGTGCTGAGCTGAAATAGGGCTTGTTTATAAGCACGAGCAGATTTTAACTCTTTCAACACCAAAAAGGCTTTTGTGTTAAAGAGACACATTTCCCCAAGACTTCACACCTGCTCATTTCAAGTATGCCAGGCTCCGTGGCTCACATGGGTCATCCTGAGGTGGCCGAGGCACAGCATCTGCCCTCAGGGAGCTCATAGTCTAGGTGGAGTGATGGGCAGGAAACGGCATAGACAATTAATGGCTACCACCTCCCATATCTCTACCACGGGTCTCTTGTAATCCCCAAAAATAAAACTTGGAAGCAGCCTTACTGTGTTACTACCTCTGTGTTCTAGAAGAGGAGACTGGAAGCAGAGAGGTGATGTCACCCACCCCAGGTACCCATAGGTGGGAAGAGTATGAAACTGAGTAGAACCAGCTGTTCTGGACTCTATGGCCAGTGTACTCCCCTTTCTTGCCCAGGGCCTCCCTTTCATGCCACACCGTGCAGTGAGGGCCATGGTGGAAGACTGGGCAGGAGCCACCAGGCAGATGGATGACATGAGCAAGGACCATCCAAGCAGAAAGAATTGAGCAAGACTCAGAAGTGAGAGCATGCCCTGTGCATTCATAGCCCTGCAAGCCCCTAGTCTGGCCTGAGTCAAGGAGGGGCTGGCTAAGGGGCAGTGGAGCAGGAAGGGTAGACAGGGACCACAGCAGGAGGCCCTGATATGTGGGGCAGAGACTTTGGACTTCCTCCCCAGTACCCTGTACCATCCCCCTTTATATGTTCTCTAGGACCTAGCATAGCTTTTTTTTTTTTTAAGATTTTATTTATTTATTCATGAGACACACAGAGAGAGAGGCAGAGACACTGGCAGAGGGAGAAGCAGGCTCCGTGCAGGGAGCCCGATGTGGGACTCAATCCTGGGACTCCAGGATCTTGCCCTGGGCAGAAGACAGGTGCTGAACCGCTGAGCCACCCAGGGATCCCCCGATCCAGCATAGCATGCATTTATTTATTTGTTTGTTTGTTTGTTTGTTTGTTTGTTATTTTTCAGCATAGCTTTTAAAGTAGGTTTTCGCTCAATGTTGGTGAACAGAGACACACCCACCCTGAAGGCAGGACAACCACTGAAAGATTTAAGGCAGCAGAGGGACAGTGCTGGAGGAATCCACGGGTGGATCTCTCCATTCATGCTCTGATGGATCAGAGGACCCCGGGATTTCAGGGACAAGTTCTCACCACAGCCCTTTGCCTCCACATGAGAGAGTTGCTCTAGGCTGCCCAACCCTATGCGGCCAGGATGGGATTCAAACCCAGCTCCATCTGTCTGCAGAGCCCAAGCTCTCTGCCTCTACCATGTGCACTGCTAGATGGGGGCTTACTAACTGGCTGGGAACACAGAGAGTCTCCTGGCGTGGGCTCCTTGGATACTGAATAAGGAAATTTTCAGGATAGGCATGCAGGCTTCCCAAAAACCAGAGCAGCCAGCTCAACAGACCCAAGTCACTCTGACCAATTTAGACGAACTTTAAAATGAATAAATATAACATTTAACAGCTTACATTCAATGACCACATTTACTAGGAGACACTACCAGTTTGCTATATAATCCTGAGAGAGAATGCATCCTTAAAAAAAAAAAAACAAAAACGAAACCCAAGACATGTCTCAAGGACAACAGTGACAGCTCCCAACTACTGAGCCTCTCTTACATGCCTGGCCCTGAGTCAGATTTATGTAAAATCTGTCCCCAAGAAATAAATAAAATAAAATCTGTCCCTCATGACAACTCTGTGAGGTAGGTTGTATTATCCCCATTTTACAAACGACAGACTGAGGCTGGGGGAGTTAAAAACCCCCACAATCACGTGGAGAGTGAGCAACAGAAATTCTCAGCTCAGCCTGTCCTGCTCCAGAGCCTGAGCCACCCAGAACACACTCCCCCTCAGCCATCTAGAATGTGACACCAGTCAACACTGGGTGTTTCCATCATGACAAATGGCATGTAGGACAGACTCTGGCCAATTGAGTATGCAAGCACTGGGTCAGCTAAGAGCTGGGGAACCTGGCAGCACCCCCAAGCCTGGGCTGAGAATCCTGTGCTTTTTTAGACAGAGATGGTCTGCACACAGAGGCGAGCATGCAAGGCACGTGCTTTACTCTGCTTGGAAGGTGATTCCTGGGTTCTCGGAGGCTGCCCTGGGGGGTCATCAGGCAGCCAGGTGGAAGAGCAGAGCTGCTAACCTTGGCATGGCTCACTAGACCCTGGTTCATATACGTGCCAGTGCCTGGAGCACTTTCTGTGTGCCAGGCCCTGCTCCCAGGGTTGGAGATTTAGCAGTAGGCAAGACGCAGTCCCTACTCAGGGCCTCTGCTGGACTCTTAGGAAGGAAGGGCTCTGGGGAGTCCCAGCTGCTCCCATCTGCCTCTCCAGGGCACTCTGCTTGGTCGGGGGATGGTCAGCCTGCCACATCTAGGCCATGGCAGCCGGTATCTACTCTTCCCTCCTAAAATAGCTCTTGAATCCCTCCCTTTCCATTCCTGTCCCCTCACTTCCATCATCCCTCACCTTCATTCCCCTGGCACCTCGGTGGGCATCCTGCTCCCCTGTGCCTCTTTGACAGACACATTCTGGAAGCCAGAATGATCCAAAGTGCAAATACCTACCCCTTCCTCTTTGTCCCCAAGCTTTTGGGGCTTCCCCATTGCTTGAAAACATCTTGGCCTAAGAGGGCCTGCATGATCTGGGCCCAGCCTTCCTCCCACCCTTGACTCACACCCATGCCCCCATTGCTCTCTGTATTCCAGCCAGTTTGGCATTCTCTTCGTTCCTCTGCCCTCCTCCATCCCACCGAGGCCAGGAGAGCTCCTGCTTACCTTTCTCTGTCAGCACACCTGTCACTCACCAGGAGGTCTTTGTGCTGCCTCCCTGCCAGACCAGATCTTAGCACTCTGTGGTATGCTCTGCCAGCAGCAGGAACTTCTTTAAAGCTGTTCTCCTGGGGGATCCCTGGGTGGCTCAGCGGTTTGGCGCCTGCCTTTGGCCCAGGGTGTGATCCTGGAGTCCCGGGATCGAGTCCCACATCGGGCTCCCTGCGTGGAGCCTGCTTCTCCCTCTGCCTGTGTCTCTGCCTCTCTCTCTGTGTGTGTCTTTCATGAATGAATAAATCAATAAAATCTTTTTAAAAAATAAAATAAAATAAATAAAATAAAATAAAGCTGTTCTCCCTGGTGGGATACAATGTGAGGCTGCTTGACTCCCCTCCGGTAGCTGCCAGGATAGCCCAGCAGGATCCCAGCCATTACTGGCTGAATTGATGAATGAAAGACAGGGACCACCCCTCCTTGCCAACTTGGGAGAAGCTTCTTGAAGGCAAAGTCCTTTGAGTTGGGGCCTGAAGGATGAGTACGCATTTGTCAAGACTGAAAGAGCGACCTACTACAATGTGTATAATGCTCGTGTTCAACAAGAAAACACACATACCGAGTTACTACCACACGCCCGTGCTTCCTGTCCCCACAGTAACCACCATGAGGTTGGTAGCATCAGCTCCAGTTTCTCAGGGAGATAGCCAGGCTCACACTGGCCCAAGCTCCTGTGGCTCCCAGGTGCAAGAGCCGGGACACAGAGGGCCTGCTGCTCTGGCTCAGCAGGGGCACAGAATCTGCCACAGAAGAGAGGTGTGTTCAAAACCTCTCGAGCCGAGGGTGGGGGTCCACTCAGAAGGCTTTGCTGAGGTGAGACCCACTCTCCTAAAAGCTAACGATGCTCTTTTCGGGGACAAAGAAGCATAGTCAGATTCAGTGCAAGTGCTCCTCCTCCAAGAGGCCTTCCTTGATCACCCCACATATGGCAAATAGCAGGAACAGTGAGGCCTCCCACACTGTCTTAGTCACTCACTGGTGGCAGCATGGCTGGGAGAACCTGACCTACCATTTCCTCTTTCGGGTTTCTTCGTCTCTCAGAACTTCATTGTCTTAATCTTTTTAGTGGGAATAACGGTATCTCGCGGGCAAAGGCTGAATGAGTGAAACCATCTTGCACAGTACCTGGCGCAGATGGGCACTCGCCTCCTGTTGCTTAGACCTCCCCACCATTGCATCCCCCCACTGCATTCCTCCCCGTTGCCGCCGACTCCGCACATCCTCACTGCCCCTATGGTTTTCTAGGTGGCTGCCATCCTGCCTTCACCAGCTCCACCAACTACTAGCTGCTGTTTAGCTCACTCATGCATATTTTACCCTCTAATTTTTCCTCCTGAATCAGCCTCTGCAGATTCTAATCACCTCGCTTTCTCTTCTCTGAATTCCCTCCAATTTGGAGATTCAAAAGAGGCGCTTCTCTGCATGAACATGCTGTGATTCAATTTGAAAATAAATTTCTCCTGGCAGCAGCCATCTCTCTGAAAAGTGACATTTAAGACTGACAGTGGACAAGATTGTAAACAGGTTTCCAATAAGAAAAAAGTCAGTGTTAAGTGCATTCTATGAATTTTTTTAAACAATGTGTGCGTGTGTGTGCACACGTCTATAATTACTGCCTTGCTGTGACACCGTCTGTTTCAGGAATTCTGGGATAGTGCAGGTCTGTTTCGAACTATCTTGGTTTTCTTTTACTTCTCAGAAACCCACTTAATTTCTTGAGACTCACTCCCATACAGTACTGTAGATGCTTATGGTTCATTCAGTTATTCAACACGGCTGCCGTGTGTGAAGCCGTGTGCTCAGTAAGGGTACTGCGAACTGAGGAGACCATCCATTCTCTGTCTGTGAGGAGCTCACATCCTCAAGAGGGAGGTCAGTCTAATGTAATGTGGTAGAGGTAGGTTTGGGTTTCATGGGCGCCCAGAGGGAGTTCCATAGAGGGGAGCCTCTGTGACAAGGATGGCTTCCTAGAGGCCATGACACCTGAGCTTTATCTAGTAAGATGAGTGGGGCATAGCCTGGTGGAGAGAGGAAGGGACATTCCAGGCAAAGGGAGCAGCAGGGAGGTCTGAAACAGTGTTCTGTATGGGAAGCTGTGGGCAGTGTACAATGACTCAGACTTCCGGCTTGTGGGGGAAGTATTAGAAAGCATGACTGGAAAGGGGGGTGGGGGGCTTCGGGGGGCTCACAGGCCAACCAAGAGCCTTGGAACCCCCGCAAAGGCAGCAAGGGGTAGTGCGGTGCTTTGAACATGAGTGATGTGATCAGATGGTCAGACTGACCCTTTGGAAAGATCCCTTGGGGGTGATGCTACAGTGACATTGGGTGGAGAAAGCCTAGAAGCAGAACCCCGAGGGAGCTGAGGAAACCCCTAACTGACCAGGGCAACCTGACAGGGTCAGAGGGAGGGTAAAGAAGGTAGTCCTGCTGCAGAAAATCTCTTATCTTGTGTTTCTCTTAAAGCAACTTTGTTCCTGATACCAAAGTGACCAGCCAGTTTTTGTTGTTGTATCCTGTGGTGTGGTGTTAGTCTGTCCTGACACAGGGAGTGAACTGCTAGGAAAAGGAATTCAGTTGACACATGCTTTCACCATTCATTATTGTTAAATGAATCTCTTTCCAGAGGTTCTTGGAATGTCTTTTGACAGTCCCCCTGGCCAGACCACAAATCACCCTGCAGTTACTTTCTAAAGGAAGCAAGAAGTGGGGGGGCTTCTGGTGTACCACCAGAGCAAGAGGGAGAATCGTTTGGTCCCTGTAGAGAGGGTATTGGCAAGAGGCCTTTGGGGTCCTGGTGGGGCAGACAGACCCAGTGAGCAGTGAAAGTCCTGTCCATCCCGTTCTCCTCCAGATGTTCTCTGGGCAGCTTCTGTTTTCTTCCTGCCAGCCTCCACGAGCCCTGGAGGCCTGAGCAGACAGTCTGCCACCAAACGGGCTGCTAACTACAGGAATTCCAGAGTCATCTCTCAGGGTCATGTGAGGACTAAATGAGGTAATGATTGGGGGAAGCCACCCTAAAAGCTGAAAGGTTTCCCAAGTAAAAAGAATTAAAACTGTTGGTTGCTGGGACTCAGTCTGATGAGGGGCAAGGTGGAAAAGAAGGACTACAATGAAATTTGGAAATGACCTTCGGGTGTCACTTTTTCAAGTAGCTCCTCTCATCAGGAGCAAATGAGATTTGATGATGGTAGCAACCTTTCGAAAGGTGGCAGGCAATGGAGTAAAGAATCCAGATCTTGGGCTGAGACCTGCCTGTATGTGAACCCCCACCTACCACCTGTACTCATTATATGATCGTGGGCAAGCTGCATGACCTTTCAGAGCTTTGCTTTGATATCTGTAAAAAGAGGGTAGATGTCGAGATGCCTGGGTGGTTCAGCGGTTGAGCGCCTGCCTTTGGCTCAGGGCGTGATCCTGGAGTCCGGGGATCGAGTCCCACATCAGGCTCCCTGTATGGGGCCTGCTTCTCCCTCTGCCTATGTCTCTGCCTCTCTCTCTGTCTCTCATGAATAAGTAAATAAAATTTTTTTAAAAAGAGGGTAGATGTCTTCATGTGCTTGGCACATATATATTTATGTGTGTGCACACATGAGAGAGAGAGAGAAAGAGAGAGAGAGGTGACACTGACTCTTATAATTAATATTTACTTAAAACAATCATTAATCTCCACTGGGCGACATTAAACCCACGTTAGCTTCCCATACAGGTACAGACACTGAGCCGCAAGGGTCCTCTTTTAGGGGAGAGTCTCTGACTAGTTTAGCCATTACTATCCTGGTGCTTAAACAGTGCCTGGCTCACAGTAGATGCACGATGAATAGTTTGTTTTTCATTTATAACTCACTTTTAATACTTCCCTGTCACTAGATCAGCAATAAATTAGATAACACAATGTCATGTTTGGAGTCCCCTCAAGACTAGTTGATTACAGAACAGCACATCCTGCCACATTTTTTGCCCCTCTGAAGTCTGGTATTTCATGTCCCCTTGTGAGAGTGAACACTCTCATACCTACCACCTGGATTGTACTATTAACATTTTACTATGCTTACTTTGTCACGTAATTATCCATTGGTCATGGCATCTTGTTTTTTAATGCATTTTTTTTTTCTGAGTACAGTATGCTTTATTGATGGTACATGACAAGGTAGGGCTCCCCAAGCCCCTCCCCTTCCTCGGAGTCTGGGATGTAAATTGGAGGTCAGGAGATTCTCAGTGTGTTGGGGGATTAAGTTGGGGTAGGGACTCCCTCGCAGCTGAGGGCCTCTCTCTTTCTCTCTTCCTCTTGTTCTTGCTGGGGCTGGTGGTCCAGGAGGCTCTTACTCCTTGGAGGCCATGTGGACCATGAAGTCCACCACCCAGTTACTGTAGCCGAATTCATTGTCATACCAGGAAATGAGCTTGACGAAGTGGTCATTGAGGGCAATGCCAGCCCCATCGTCGAAGGTGGAAGAGTGGGTGTCACTGTTGAAGTCACAGGAGACAACCTGGTCCTCAGTGTAGCTCAAGATGCCCTTGAGGGGGCCCTCCGATGCCTGCTTCACTACCTTCTTGATGTTGTCATATTTGGCAGCTTTCTGCAGACGGCAGGTCAGATCCACAACTGACACGTTGGGGGTGAGGACACGGAAGGCCATGCCAGTGAGCTTCCCGTTCAGCTCAGGGATGACCTTGCCCACAGCCTTGGTGGCGCCAGTGGAAGCGGGGATGATGTTCTGGGCAGCCCCTCGGCCGTCATGCCACAGCTTCCCAGAGGGGCCATCCACGGTCTTCTAGGTGGCAGTGATGGCATGGACCGTGGTCATGAGGCCCTCCACGATGCCGAAGTGGTCATGGATGACTTTGGCTAGAGGAGCCAAGCAGCTGGTGCTGCAGGAGGCATTGCTGACGATCTTGAGGGAGTTGTCATACTTTTCGTGGTTCACGCCCATCACAAACGTGGGGCATCAGCAGAAGGAGCAGAGATGATGACCCTCTCGGCCCTGCCCTTCAAGTGAGCCCCAGCCTTCTCCATGGTGGTGAAGACCCCAGTGGACTCCACAACATACTCAGCACCAGCATCAATCACCCCATTTGATGTTGGCGGGATCTTGCTCCTGGTAGATGGAGATGGATTCCCGTTGATGACAAGTTTCCCATTCTCAGCCTTGACTGTGCCGTGGAATTTGCCATAGGTAGAATCATACTGGAACACGTATACCATGTAGTTGAGCTCAGTGAAGGGGTCATTGATGGCGACAATATCCATTTTGCCAGAGTTAAAAGCAACCCTAGTGACCAGGCGCCCAATGCGGCCAAATCTGTTCACTCCGACCTTCACCATCGTGTCTCGGGGACGCGGCTGGCACTGCACCAGAAGATGCAGGTGTCTGTCGAACGGGGAGGAGCAGAGAGCTTTTAATGCATTTTAAAGTAAGTTCAGATATCAACAGTTTCTCCTAAATAATCCAACATGTGTATCTCTAGCTATAATAGTTTTTGTGAATAACAGGCACTCAGTAAATGGTTGCTGCTATCATCATTGTCGTCATCAAGAAAAGGAAGATAGGGTGGTTTGATATTCCCAAAGATAAGTCACCTGCTCGCCTTGGTGTTGGGAGGTGCCTGCCACTTCCTGGGAACTAGACTGTCCCTATTTTAGGCAGAGAAATGACTGGAAATCACAGCCACCATGGTGCCCCCAGATACAGACTTCAGCCTATCCCCTGGGTGCACATCCCCTTGACAGCCTCCCAAAGCCTTTGGAAGACTTAATGCCATTGTAAAATGGAGGTTGGGATTTTCACAATGGATTTCTGCTGAGTGTGGTTGGGTTTGGTCTGTCCCAAGTCCTGCTGCGTCAGAGACAGTCCCACCCTCCTCTCTCGACATTGTCTATCACAGAAGGAATTTGGGGCATAGAGGACAGGAACTGAAAGGTCATGAATCCAGGGCCTGGAAAGTCAGAATCTGGGGCCCTGACCAGTCGCCTTGGCCTCACCTAGGACTCATTGTCCACATGTCCCAGTGATAGAGCCAGGGTATAAAAGACTCCTCTGAGAACCTGCTCTTTTCCAAGAACCATGCGGGGTCATAGCTACAGTTGGTATATTTATATTCAGTCAACAAATGTTCACTGAGCCCACTCGTCTCTGAAGGTAACCACCTTGGGAAAAACCAAGGCAGTCGATCAGAAGGATCCATTGAGGAATTTTGTTTATAAAGGCATCTCATGTCCATTTAACCCTTACATCCATGTCACAAAGCCAGGAATTCGCTATCATGTGGTACCAGTAGGCTGTGGTAGGAGATGAAGGGGTGAGGCAGGCTTGGCCTCAAACCCCAGTCTCACCCTCACTGGGAAATGACCTGAAGTGGCTCAGTGTACTGCCCAACCCTCAAGTCCATCTGAAAATGGAGGGATGTGATCCCAGCTTCCTTGGGATAGTGTGTGATACAGCGTAGTAAAAGTGCTTAACTGTTTAATGAATATGCCCATCACCTACTCCAGAAGCTTCTGCCTCGGCATGGGGATGTGGTAATGAAAAAGAGAAGCAGAGCCTCTGTCTTCTTTGGCACCATAGTCTATCAGACTGGAGCCAGACCACCTGGCTCGAATCCTGCCTGTGTGAGCCCGGGGAAGTTGCCTTACACTGCTGTGCCTCAGTTTCCCATTTGTAACATGGGACAGCAGCAGCTTCTATTTCCTGGGGTTGTTATGAGGCTTAAACTAGTGGGTATATGTAAAACACTTCAGTACCTGGCACATGTGTTTGTTACTCTTGTAACCACCCCATTCCCCACCCCACCCTGCCCCCAGGTTCCCAAATGCATTAGAATCATCTAAGGAGTTTTGCAGAGGTCTGAGCAATAGTCCAGGAATCTGTATGAAAAAACCTCCCTTGGTGAGTCTTCTTGGGATACCAGATGTAGGAACCACTGATCAAAGTTAGTTTCCCGTATAGGTGCAGACACTGAGCCACAAGCAGGGAAGGGAGGAAGCACACCCAAGGGGACAGGGCTAGTAAGCGCGAGACCCAGAACACTATCTCAGACTGCTGACCCTCACATCTGGGCCATTGGACAGACACTTGCCCAAGATCAGCCAGCCAGTATGCTGGGCCTTGAATCAAATTTGGGCTCTCCATACTATTGTGACAAGTTCTCATGTAAAGGGTCCAACAGAACTGAATCAGTTGTTTGGTCTGGAGAAGATCATCTCTCAAATAAGGAAGTCCCTATATCATGCATACCAAGACACTGCCCAGATAGTTTAACCAGGAACCTCCCAAATATTTAGAGTCCACAGCCAAAAAATAACTCCCTGGAGGAGATGTATAAAGAGCTGTCTCCCCAAATGGTCTCTTCACCTATGTATGTAGATGTGGGAATATTTATGCTACTCCAGCACTCTATCTGGGTGACTCTTATAATTAATATTTACTTAAAACAATCATTAGTCTCTGCTGGGTGACATTAAACCCACGTTAGCAGTATTTTTAGCTGGGCCTTCCCCACACCTGTGATGGCAGGCAAGCGTGTGGCAGCGGGAAGCCCTGCATGCTTTATAAATAAGTCTCGCTGCACCTGGACAAGCCTGCTTCATGCCACTCAGGCAGCAGGCCAGCGAGCCTGGGCAGACAGCTGTCCTGATGTGCGCCTGGAGCCTCCCACACCTCCACCTGGGGTCCTCACCTTACTGTACTGCCCCAACATCAAAAGTGAAATTCATTTCTCTTGAGACAGTATGGCATCTGTCCCCTAGCTGGACCCACATAAAAGTCCAGATTTTTCCCAAAAGGGATGAGGATATCTCCAGTAAAAGTGAGGAGGACTATAGTAATACCCATCTACAAGATGCTAACAGCTTTATGTTGATTGTTCTCTTTAAACCACACAACTACATGACAAAGTAGGTCTTACTCCCCTCCTCTTCCGAAAGAGTACATGGATGCTCAGAAAAGATGAGTGCTTCCCCAAGGCCACACAGCCAGTACGTGGGATCCCAAGATGCTCTGACTGAACTCATGCTGTTCTATAATTTCTCAACCTGTCTTACCTAAATCTGTTTTTGTTGTTGTTTTAAGATTTTATTTATTTAATTCATCAGAGACACAGAGAGGGGCAGAGACACAGGCAGAGGGAAAAGCAGGCTCCATGCAGGGAGCCCGATGTGGGACCCGATCCCAGGACCCCGAGATCACAACCTAAGCCGAAGGCAGATGTACAGCTGCTGAGCCACCCAGGCATCCCCCAAATCTGTTAAACCACTAGGGAGAAGGGAAGTGGAATGATGTTTATTGAGCACCCACTATGTGCTAAGCAGTTTGCATATATTGTCTCAGTTAATTCTCACATGTGGAATTATTCACAGGGGAGGAGAATGATTATTCCCATTTTATAGATGAAGAAACTGAGGCTCCAGAGAGTTTTAAGTCACATGCTAAAGATCACATTGCTAATTAAGTAAGTGTCAGAGCCAGAGTTCAAACCCAGCTTGATTCTCCAACACTAGATGGTTTCCCATCTTACCAAAGGCTTTAAAGAGACATATTTGCCATACATGGGGGTAAAAAAGTATAGTTTCCTACACAGCCTAAGATTCTGTCATCTTCCTCCTGTCCTGTTAAGTCTTTTTACTTAAAAATTTTAAGGTTTCTTTTTTTTTTTAAGATTTTTTTATTTATTCATGAGAGAGGCAGAGACCCAGGCAGAGGGAGAAGCAGGCTCCCTGCAGGGAGCCTGACGTGGGACTCCATCCTGGGACCCCGGGATCACGCCCTATGCTGAAGGCAGATGCTCAACCACTGAGCCACCCGGACATCCCAATTTTTGAGGTTTCTAAAGAACTTTTATGCCACTTTAAAAATGTATGTGGTTTTATCATTTTCAGGGATCTTTCATAATTAATTTAATTCTTATAAAAATCTTGTGAAAGTAGGTATTACAAAGCCCATCTTACAGACAAGTAAACTGAGCTCAGAGGGACCAAGTACATGCTCAAGGTGAGTACCTGGCCGCCAGGTGCTCAGCCTCAGAGCCTGTATTTTCCCCGCACATACGCAGCATTGCTCCCAGGCCTCTATCTGTTTGATAGGGCCCAGAGAGTGAGGAATTTAGGTACTTTTCATTGAGAAGGCGATAGGGGGCGTTGCGGGGAGCCTGCAACAGTGGAGTCCAGCCGTTGAGGACCCCTTCATTAAAGGTGGTGACATTTCCTCACCCATAGGAGCAGGCCGGAAGTTGTGATGGTCGGACAACTACAAAAATAGCAGCTCTGACACTGATTCCTCTGTGGGAGAAACTGGTGGTTCCAGGGCAGAAAAGAATGACTTTACAAGATGAAAATGATCAGTGAGGGCACGCAGGTCTGGAGGGGAGCGGAGTTGGCATTTTTTGGCCCTGCAAATAGCTGCCCATCTGCTCTCTGTCAGAATATGTTAAGAGTGCATCTGGATTGCTGCCCCTGAGTCTTGGCTCCAGGCTGGTCATGTGGTCGTCTCCACGACAACTCCAGGAGCAGTGTAAACTGCTGTGCTTTGAGCCAGATGCTGCTCTGCACATGTGGTCTAATTAGACAGCGTTCCCGGCCTCCCGCCTCCCGCCTTGGCCCCTCCTTGCACACATACCATGTTCCCTCTTCTCCTTTCCTTCCTCCCGCTAACCCTCACCTTCACATCCTTGGTCTGTCCATCCTACTCTCCACCACGTTGGCCTTTTTCTCAGAAATGTTCCCATTGCCTCGTCTGCAGTGAATAATTCATTCAGCAAGCACAGGGTGTCTGCGCAGGCCTAGGTCCTGCACTAGAAACTGGAGATGCAGAGACAAATAAAGAGCATCCACACCCTCGAGGAGTCCGCCACCTTCGAGGGGACCCCAGGGAGGCCGGGCAGCACAAAAATGGCAGCAGGTGCCATGGTAGAGGTGAGCACAGGGGGCTCCAACCAGAGCAGGGACACCTAACCCAACCCAAGGCAGGAAGGAGGCGAGGGGGAGCCTTCCAGGGTGGCTGTCCCCAAGTAACTCTTGAAAGGTGAGGGGACTTCTGCAGCCTGAGGAAGCGGGGGTGGGAGGTCCTCCTGGCAGAAGGTATGGCAATGGGCAAAGGCCTGTGGACCAGGCTGGAGAACTGTAATCAGCTTTGTGTTGTGCGAACGCAGGGTATTTGGAGAGGCCAGGAGTTGTGGTTGGCAAGACACACCGGGTCACGCCTTGGAGGGCTTCTCTCCAGCTCTGCTCTCTGCTCAGATCTGCAGGCAGTGGAAGCTGGGAAAGGGGAGTGACATGGTGGCCGTTGGAGCAGCCTGGCCTGTAGGGGTGGATTCAGGGCTGAGGCTCTGAGTAAATGAAGCCCCTTCAATAATTGTCCCTGTGGATGAAGTCTGCTCCTTGGGCACGGGAGGCTCCGTTTGGGGCCGGTTAGGTTGCTCCAGAACAAGCTCCAGCATATGCTGAGCAGCGTGTGCACCAGGGCCCAGCATCCACCACTCCTCAGAGCTCTGGCTCTTGGGGAAGGTGCCCCTAAGTAACAAAGGAGAGCATCAGCATCTCACTCACCCCGCCTGTGACATGCCCCTCGAGCGCGAGGGACAGCAGCTCCTCACCGTGCAATGCCATCCGGGCTCTGTCAGAGCCCTGCTCCTCTGCTCATGCCATCCCCTGCTCTTCCATCTAGTGATCCCTGCTCCTCGTTTTTTCTTAGCACCTCTTCTCCACTGTGGCCTTCTTGGACCCCACCTACCCCAACAGAGTCACCTGGCAGTGCTCCCCCAGCACCCCAGTCACAGGTTTTTGTTGAGTGAAAGGTATAGAAGGTCCCACACAAAATGTAACACCTAGTTCTCAAAGGGCATCGGAAAGAGCTGTTAGGACTTTAGCCTCCATTGAGCCCCTCTGTGTGCTGCTCAGTACTGGCACCTTGACAAATATTGTACCATTTCAGACCTCTCAGTATGAAGAGGTCCCCAATTTACAGATGAGAAAACTGAGACTCAGAAGCTCATTTGTTTCCCCATTCACGGAGCTCTGGGCTGCACTGGGCCTGAGTCCCCAGGCAGTACATAACCCCCACCTGGACACTCTGGAGTCCTTTGACTGGGACTGCAGTACGTGGAAAAGAACACTTCTGTGTGGGAAATCATCTATATCTTGAAATCCCAAGAAATCCAGAGGGAAAAAAACAATGTGTTTGGGCAACTGAACATGCTTAGAGTGCCTTGGGTGTTGTGGGAAGAGCGTGCCTGGGCTTTGGGTCAGACAGAATTGACGTCAAGTACAGCTCTGGTTCTTCCCAGCTCTGTGGCCTTGGGCAAGTCACGTTCCCTCTCTCTGTAAGATGAGGTATGAGCCTCTCCTGGGGCAGCGGTTTAGCGCCACCTTCGGCCCAGGGCGAGATCCTGGAGACCTGGGATTGAGTCCCACGTCGGGCTCCCTGCATGGAGCCTGCTTCTCCCTCTCCCTCTGCCTGTGTCTGTGCCTCTCTGTCTCTCTCTCTCTCATGAATAAATAAATAAAATCTTTAAAAAAAAAAAAAAAGAGCCTCTCCTAATAGGGTTGTTATGCAGATCTGTCCCTCCACCACAGTTAGCGAGTGCCTGCTGTGCCCCGTCCACGGCAGAAGCAGCTTTGGTGGTGGCCTCTTTCCTCCTTGCTCTGAGTTAAGTGACCCCACATGTGTCCGGGGAAGGCAGTGCATGTCACATGCTCTGAAACAGGCTTCCTGGAAATAAATCACCGAGAGCATGCCTTGGGCGGAGAACTGTCCTTATTTGGGGCAGAGGACTAGTAAGTGTTTAGCCCCTCTAGAGGTCAAGCCTTGAGCTAAGCATTTTATGAATCACCTGCCAATCCCACACAGCCCTGTGAGGAAGCATCTCCCCCATTTTATGAATGAAGAAATGGGTCTCCAGGGTTCAGGCCATCCACCACACTGCAGATGCTGTGAGTAGCAGAGCTGTCATTCCCACTCGAGTTGCATTCTCTGTTCCCAGCTCTGCACCGAGAGCTGTGCTCTGTGACTCATTTCTCTGTGAGGGGCTGTGGGTGACCTCGTAGAGAAAGGCCCTTTCTATGTCTAGAAACAACACATGTTAGTATTAGAAAGTGCTCTGAAGATCTTCCAGTGCAGCACCTTCCCATTTTATGGATGAAGAAACCAAGGCTTATACAAGAAGGAATCAAGGCTGGAACTGGGTGTTTTGGGTCTTCCTGTGCTCTTTCCCCTTTGCAACACTGTCATCAGTTCCTGACAAAGCTTGCTGCCGAGGCCTCTTGGCCACAGCCCACCCCCCCTTTCCCCCAGGCACCGGAGATGGGCCCTGAACAAGGGACATTCAGGAGAGGGGTGATCACAAGAGAGTGATCCAGCAAAGGAGCCAGTAACTCAGTGTGTGGACAGTGCTGCAGAGGACCAGGCTGAGGGCCGGGTCACCAAGCACTGGTGGGCAGTGCTGAATTCAGTCAGAGGGTTGGGATTTTTCCTTCCTACAGGCTGATTTGTGCTGCTTCAGATTTTTTTTTTTTTAAGATTTTATTTATTTATTCATGAGAGACATAGAGAGAGAGAGGCAGAGACACAGGCAGAGAGAGAAGCAGGCTCCATGCAGGGAGCCCAACGTGGGACTTGATCCCGGGACTCCAGGATCATGTCCTGGGCCAAAGGCAGGCGCTAAACCGCTGAGCCACCCAGGCATCCCCTCCCCCTCCTTTTTTTTGCTTCGGATTTATGTCCGTGTCCTTTAGCCTTTTGACCCATGAGTCCTGTATTCCTGGGACTACAGCTAATGCTGGCTTTCCTGCTGGTTACTTTCGGGCTCATGGACTTCTGTCCCAGGGATCCACCAGGCCCTCTGAGCCACCGTTTTTGCAGCACACTACCTGAAACTGTCTTCTCCTCACTCTCAGGAAACTGAAATCTTCTCGAATCGGTTTAGGACCTCCTTTCTTGGGAATTGGGGATGCAGCCATGATGGCATTAAACCCAGAATCTGGCTCTCAGTGGCAGGCAAACTCTAGTGTGGCCAAGCAGGCTGAGCCAGTAGGAGTTTGACATTGAGATCTCAGCATGGCCAGTCCAGTTTCCACATACTGGGGAGGCGAGCTGTCGCCCTCCTGCAGCATGGGGATGGTCCCCAGCTTTCTCTCACTTCCAGCCATGTACTGGTGCTTGGACCTGCCCACATAATGGCACTGGGCAGTTGGAGCATGCGGTAGATATTATTTCCAGGATATTGGGGAGCAGACGGAGGCTCCAAGTAATGAGATGGCTTCTGTAAACGTGTAGTGGAACCAGAACACACTCGTTTCTCCAAACTCTCTCCTCATCACGGCCTTCTAATCCATCTCTGTGTACCACTGGAGCGGCCCCAGGCAGCTGATAGTCACATACCATCGCGTGTCACATGAGCCCAGGACCAGACTTTGCCTTTCTGAGCCTCGGTATCCTTATCTGTAAAATGGAAATCATAACACCACCTACCTCACAGGGTAGCCAGGAAGAGTAAGTGAGATAGCGCATGTAAAACCACCTAGCACGGGGGCCGTGCTCAGTAAGTGGGAGCTGGTTTTAATCACTGCACCTGCTTTCCTAGTAGAGCCGATTCCCATCTGCATTTCTTAGGGAAAGAAAATCTTAAGCTAGTATGCATGAAGACCCACTTCATTGTGTCTCCTCAGCTTCCACAGGCCTCCCCGCTCATCTGCTGTTCCTGCACTAATCAGAATTTCCTGACTTTTCTCTGTTTGTCTCGGTTAATGCAGAAGGAAGGGGCTGCTGGCACAGAGGAGCCAGGCGTGGGCCGACGCGCCTGTGATTTGAATGTCTTTACTGTAATCTAGCGAGTGTGTGTGGGGGCTTCTGTCAATACTGGAGCGGCTGGCCAGAATGGGCAGATACTGTCATCCCAGCAGCCCCTGCAAATCATCAGAGTAGCTCTTGTTGGGCACCCACATTCCCCCTGACTTAAATCATCCGAACAGTGAGCTGGCTTCCCAATGACACATTGATTCTTTGTTTAGGGCTTATTACGGTGACAGGGGCCCAGGCTGGGAGGCTGCCCCTGGTGTGCCTGGGCTACAGCGCAAATGGTTCAGAAGGCTGTCTCGGCCCTGTCACCCCAAAACACAACTCAGCCCAGCCGAGCCTGAGCCATCTGACTGTAAGCCATGCGGCACCTGCCTTCCTGGGTCCGCTTTGGTGAGGGGAGAGCGTGTGTGTGGACCTGGGTGTCATTGAGACCTATTGAGACCCCCCCCCCCCCAGGCAGAAACACTTCACCTGCCTGGGCATCCTTTCCCCATCTGTAAAATGGGAGAGCCATTAATGAATATATCTGCGCTCTGGTGAGGATTCATGTGAGGGGAAGGGTCAGGTTGGACCACAGCAAGCACTCAGCTGACATTGGCTCCCTTCTCCCTAGACTAATGCCTGCTGTGGCTAACCTGAAATTATTGTAATCTAACCCAGCTGTCCCCCTCCCTCCCTCCCTCCTCTGCCTCCAGTAAGGATTTTGCATTCTCTATGCCAGACACCATGCTAAGCCTTTCCTGTGTTGGCTGGAAACTCACCCTGCTTCCTTGGCAGCCATCACAGCTTGACCCTGTGCGGAGCAGCATCTGGGACCCAGCTCTGGAAGTGGGGCCCGTGGCCCCAGGCAGGGGGCTCAGCATGAGATCTGCATGTGGCCTGTGGGGCAGTACTAGCTACTCAGCAGGGGCTATTGAAGCCCCCCTTCGGACTTCAGAACAGGGCTCCTGGCTGTGCTGCACTATAGCCAGTAACTTGGTATTTTATTAGGAATTTGGAGGTATTTAAACAAAGTGCAACTGGGTTGGGCCTGCTGGTAATGAATGGGGCTAGATTTTCCAACTTCATTCTTAAATGTAAAAAATGAATATTGATCGGACTAGGTGCTGTGCTAGTCTCTTGTACCTACACCAGTTATTATCAGCCTTGGGTACATTGGAGTCCTAGGGAGTTTAAGAAACTGTGGCCCTGGCATTGGGGATTTGAAAAGCACTCCTGGTGATTCTAGTGCATGGGGGATTGAGCACTACTGACCACACTGTCACATCCTTCCCAGTGTAACCCCCTGCAAGTGGGAGAGAGGATCTCTCAGGTGCTGGCATCTGCACACAGGGTCAGAGATGGGACTGGAACCCAGCTCTGTGTTGCACTCCCCCACCTGCCTCTTCCTGCTGTGGCCTAGCTGACACCTACTGCATGCCGATGCTGAAAGTAGACCACAACCTGCCCTCCAGGGGGCCTGCAGAGGCCTGTTGGTTCTGGGCTGGGCACAAGTAGTGTTGGTGTGGAGACATCCAGGTGGAAATGCAGGCTTCTCTTAACCTGAAGGCATCACGTGAGGTTCTCAGAGGAGGTTATGTGAAGAAGGAAGCCAGAGGGGAGCTATGCAGAGAGAGGTTGGCAGTGGTGAACAGTCCAGAGTCTCTAGAGTAGGAGATGGATGTCCAGATGAGGTAGGCAGGTGAGCGTAGCTAGAACATTCAGCTATGGAAGGTCACAAATAGCCTTGAGGGTCCCATTCAGGAGTTTAGGAACCCCACTTACATGGAACAACAAACTTGCTTGAAGCTATGCTATGCTACCGCCTCTAAGTCAGATGGCAAACAGAGTCCACCTCCAGAACTCCTACTGACTATCCTGCAAAGGGAGAGGAGAGAGGCCTGTGCAGTCACGGGGTCCTGTGTTCAGAAAGGCCTGTGCCTGCTTCAGTGCTCCACTGCTCCCATATTGAAATTCTTCAATTTCATCTTGGAACTTGTATTTTATAAAAATAGTCTGATGGGACAGTGGAGTGTGTGCACGAGCAGAGATCTTTACCAACATCCTCCCTGGGGTCTTGCCATCCCAGCCTCAAAGAACTTCTCAATGCCCTATGCACAGAGTTGCAGCGGACCCACGGTGCAAGACTCAAACCCTTACAAGGTAGAGCTTTAAGGTCCACAGAGGAGGAAGGGGGGCATTGACAGCCCCACAGGCCACTCTTTGTGTTAGAACTAGAACTTGCTTTGGTGCCCACAGAAGGCAGAGCTGTTCTAAGAACCGCAGACGATCGTGCAAATGATCACATTTCTCATTAATGTTACTTCCTCGTAGTCACCTACTACTACTTGTCATGAAAATGATGGAGAGGAAAAGATGGAGCAACTTTAGTTCCTTTTCCTCTCTCATCAGTAAGCAGAAGGCGGAGAGAGCTAGTAGAATGTGTGTATATCAAGAATTGAGGGGATCCCTCGGTGGCTCAGTGGTTTAGTGCCTGCCTTCAGCTCAGGGTGTGACCCTGGAGTCCAGGGATCAATCCCGCAGTCAGCTCCTTGCATGGAGCCTGCTTCTCCCTCTGCCTGTGTCTCTGCCTCTCTCTCTCTCTCTCATGAATAAATAAATAAAATCTTTAAAAAAAAGAATTCAAGGAAAAACAATTGAGTTTTGTGCAGCATTTCCACTGTCTGATAAGAACAAAATACAAATGCATTTGTGAGTTACGAAAAACAATTCCACATATGTTAGCATTTAAAACTGGCATTGCACAGTATAAAGTTGAGCAATAAGATTCATACTAATAATTTAAATTTTTTTTCTTTACATAGAATGGCATTAAATAGTAAATTTAAAAAGCATCATAATGGGCCTAGAAAGAAACCATGAAAGAAAGAAAGCTTTATATTTTAGTATAGTGCTTAGAGACTTAATAGAGCTTTTTTCCCCATGCATCCATTTTGTACGGTGTCCCACAAGTTATGTTGCCAGCCCTGGAAAAACCCAATCTCTGCCCCCCAAGAAAATGGTTATTTATGGAAAATCTACTTGCTGTGCTCTGCCATAATCTTCCAGGCAATGCTATGAGATGGACCAGCCTTGGGTAAGTGTCATAGGTGAGGAATGACAAGTCACCTGAGATTACATAGCTAGGGTCACGGTTCAAATTCAGGTCTTTCTGACTCCCAAGACATGTTCTCTCTCCATCTTATTGTGTTACCTTAACACAATCAATTTTAATCAATTTTTTTCTTAATTTTAAGGTTTTCTCAAAGGTGTCTTTAGCCAAAAAAAAATTAAATTAAATTAAAAAAATAAAAATAACCAACCCTCTGGTGTGCCAGTTTTCACACTGTATTATGGTTATTTGTTCCCTGAAGAGGGATTCCTTGATAATAGGAGCATTTCTTTTGGACTTCTTATTATGGAAAATTTCAAATTTATACAAAGGAAATGAACTCCCACATACCCATTGCCCAGCTTCCACAATTATAAATATTCTGTCATTTTTTAGATTAAAAAATTTTTATAATTATAGTAAAATATGCATAACATCAAATTTACCCTTATAACCATTTTTAAGTGTACAATGTAGTGGCGTTAAGTACATTCACGTTGTTGTACAACCATCACCACCACCCATGTCTACAACTTTTTTTCCCTGTCAAAATGGAAACTAATGTGCCCATTCAACAACTCCACATCCCTCCCCATCCAGCCCCTGGCAACCACCATTCTACGTCCTGTCCCTAAGAAGTTGACTACTCTAGATATAAGTGGAATCATACATGTGGTTGTCTTTTTGTTACTGGCTTAACACTTAACATGATGTCTTCACAGTTCATCCATGTTGTAGCATGTGCCAAAAATTCTTTCCCTTTTAAGGCTGAATTATATATCATTGTATGTATATTTTGTTCATCCATTCATCTGTAGACACTTGGGTTGCTTCTGTCTTTTGGTGACTGTGAGGAATGCTGCTGTAAACATAACATCCTGCCATTCTTGTGTCATCTATATCTTGGTCCACTCTCCACCCTCAAATGATTATTAGTATTACTTATAGGAACTGTATTTTATTCATCTTTGTATTCCTCTAACACAGAATCTGACACATCAAAGGTGTTTTTAAAATGTTTGAATGGATGAATCTTCCAAAATCATTGTTTTTAAAATTTTTAAGCAAGGGCCATAAAGAATGAACCCCTCTTTCCACCTTAGAATCAAAGAGTAAATGTGCACATAAAATTTTTATAAATTTGTGAAGGAAAATAAGAATTTAGTACTTTAAGTATGTATCAGCAGAACAAGGAAAGTCATCCCTTCAGAAGGCTCTGAGAGATTTTATTTTTATGCCAGTACCCACAGTACTATGGATAAAAGCCATTTATTTCTGAAAGTATCAAAAACATTTGGAATCACCAACTTCACCTGTTAACAAAGATGGATTCATTAGTAATGGAATTTTCAACTGATTCCATATGTCAGAAGATAGTCTGAGAGTAAAACTTGTCTGTTTGTAACAAAATCCTTGATAGGGTTAAGCAGCTGTGTTTAACTGTCCTCCGGGTCATAGATGGAAAACTCTACTAATGTGATCTAAGCTTGAACGCTCACGGCCTGACTTGCCTGCATTCATGTAGCTGTCAGCCAGTAGTCCTGTCGCTGAGTGTCGCCTAAAAAGACAAAAGATTTAATCAGTGTAACAGGAGAACTAAATCAGCAATTCTTACAAAGGAGGGTTTAACAAGACACCTTGCACTGCAGAGAGTGGAGTGGGTTCGTCATTTCAACCAAAGGAGGGAGAACAGAATAGCTGGGGCACATGGTTCAGCATCTTTGATGTGGGCCTGTGGCAGACAGAGCCTTCACAGTGGCTTGTTTACTCCCAGGAGTGTTCGTCTCTGAGGGGCTGGTCCTTTCAGTATCTATCCACCGGGAGAACCTGAAGGGTTCCAACCTGCAAGAACTCACCTGGTCTCATGCAGGTGTTCGTGGAAAAACAGAACTGAGGCCTCAGGAGAAGACTTGAACTGCGAATGGACCGCATGCATGATGGGTGGGCTGGGAAGGCCATGGCATACACAGTCTTAACTCTGCCGTTAGGGTCTTGTGACCTTGGGAAAGTGACCCTACCTATTAGTCTGTAAAGATGAGGCGAACTATGGTTTTTTGTCATTTCCTTAGAAAGCTCCGGGGGAATGAGCCCTCTGTGCCTGTAGCCAGTCAGACCTTTAAAGATATATGACAATGGGCGACAATGTCCCTGTTTTTCACCAAGATTAGGATAAAACAGTTGCCCCGAAGGGATGGGATTTGTTTACCTGATTCCTATTCCCCATTTAGGCTCCACTGAAATGTGCCCACTTCCTCTCCAGATTTCTGACCCCCTGCCCTGGGAGGATTAGCCTTTTCCTTTCCTGGCTCCTGTGGATGTTTTGCCACCCACCCCACTCCAGTAGCACTATGCTGTACTTGTTCCCATGCCTAACTGACACCACTGATTTTGTTCTTTAAGCTTTTTGCAGAAAAAGCCCCCATTGTCACTTTTTCCCTGAATCTTTTCCATCCGCACCCGTGTCCTTTGTCCGTTTTTGTGGCACAGACATCTGATCCAGGGGGATGTCACCTCCAGTAAGTAGACAACAGGCCCAAAATGTTCATGTCTCCCCAAAGCTGAGATTCTTTCTGCTCTCCGCCAGCTAAATCCTGCCTCGGGCTACCCTTACGTACAAATCTAGTTGCAAACTCTCGAATTTATTGGTCCCTCAGCAGACTACTTCCTGGCAATGCTGGGCCACAGCTCTAGGAGTAAATGCTAACAACTCCAATGAGCATTTCCTCCAAGGAGCTCTAAACTCTCTGGATACGGGTGTCACTCACCTGGCATCATGTTCTGAGACTTCTTTACTGTCAGGTCAAGTGGTGTCTTAGCCACACCGAGACCACAGGGCTCCTATGGCAGGAACGGGAGTCAGGCTCATCCTGTGATTCTGTAGCCAACATCCCTGAGCTTCTAACTGCGGGAGGGGCTCTGTACTTTTCCTGGGAAATGCAGTGAGGAGTCCGGCAGGGCCTCTGCCCTCTTGAGCTCCTGGTCACAGGGGATACCAGTGAGGATTACTCAGCACCCAGGAAGGAGTATGCCAGGCAGAGTGGGAGCACTGAGCAAGAGTTAGTGACTACCACACAGAGGCCTGTGTGTAAAAGGATAGTCTAGGGGCCCCTGGGTGGCTTAGTTGGCTAAGCATCTGCCTCCAGCTCAGGTCATGATCTCAGGGTCCTGAGATCGAGCCCCACATCGGGCTCTACACTCAGCCAGGAGTCCGCCTGAGATTCTCTCTCCCTCTCTCTCTGCCCCTCCCCCCTGCTTGTGCTTGCTCTCTCTCTCTCTCTCTCACACACACACACATACACACACACACAAAATCTTAAAAAAAAAAAAAAGATAATCTAAGTACAAGAAACAGAACTGGAAGGGGATGCCTGGGTGGGTCAATGGTTGAGCATCTGCCTTCGGCTCAGGGCATGATCCTGGGGTCCAGGATCAAGTCCCACGCTGGGCTCCCAGCATGGGGCCTGCTTCTTCCTCTGCCTCTCTCTGCCTCTTTCTCTTTCTCTCCCTCTCTCTCTCTCCCTCTCTGTCTCATGAATAAATAAATAAAATCTTAAAAAAAAAAAAAAAACAACTGGAAGAAGTGAGGAGGTAAGTGGGAAAGGACATGGCATATGATCAGGAGATGCATGGGGAGCAGAGGAAAGGAGACACAAAAGGACTCTGGAAAAGAAAGCTGGGCCAGCTTAGGAAGGATTTATGTGCCCAGCCTAGGAACTAGGACTTTTCCTGTCCTCTCCTACCCAGGACCCGTGTATGTGGCATACACACTGCTTGGTGTACAATGTTGAGTGAAAGAGGTGCCATTCCTGCCCACACGAAGCTTATAGTCTAGTGGAAGAAGTGAACATTAATCAAATAATCACCCAGCAAAATGCCTCTGCAGTCAAAGTACCTAGATAAGACAGTAGTGTGATCCAGTGTGCATTTTAGAAATCTCAAAGAATTGAGGTAGTTAGAGGGAGGCAACCAGAAGGGACATAGAATTAAATCTCTGCCATGGCAGGCCGGCCTGTGCCAGGTAGTGGGATGGTGAGCAGGGACCAACTTGATTCCTTTCACTGGCAAAACAAAAAGGACTTGGGCAGTGTGAGAGGTCTATGGGGAGCTATGGATAATACCAACTTAAGAAAAAAGCAGATGTGAGATACAGTCCAGGTGGGCTAATAATTGGACGTTTGGGCCATTTTGAGTTTGAAGTGTTAATGGGCCATCCAGGTGGGGATTGAGACATATGGTTTTGGAGCAAAGGACATACTAGCTATAATTTTATCATAGGTCATGGATGAGATGGCCTGAAGAGGGACATAATTGCCCTGTTATGGTTCCTAGGATGGAAGCAGAACTTGCAGGCCACAGGGATGTGATGCTAGGTGGGCTTTAGTTTGTTATTACTAGCCCATCTCCCAGCTGTTCAGCAAGAAAGGTATAAATCCACGCCAAAAAGTGTCAATGTCCTGAAAAGTTCTTTTCCTAAGGAACCAATATGCTTTTTTGTCCTCACAGACAATGTGAAGTTTGCATGTTTCCCTTCTTGCTTTCACAGCCAGGAAGCTCAGAGCTAATTTTGTAACTTTGTTTTAGAAACCATATAGGACCTGCATATCCAGATTCTCTTTTCCCAAGTAAACACATTTTATATATTTATGTATTCTTCAACTCTGTTTTTTTTTCTCTCTTTGTTTTAGGTGTTCATGTAGGCTGCTTCAGATCCTTGTAAAATTAGGTGGGGCTTAGCTCCTAATTTTGGGGTACACCTTTTGTGAAATGTCTGCCCCATTGCTGAGCTAATACTGGCCAGATTTAAGCAGGAAGAACCCTTGGAATTCACAGCAGCCATACATTGAATTTAATGCTCACGTAACTCGTTAAAAGAGGATAAAAGTACAGCTTCAAACATCTCTGTGTTTACCACCAAGTCTGTAAAGGGAGGGGTACCTTTAATTCACTTCAAGGTGTAAAAACCTGATCTTTAAGGAGTGAGGAGACACCACTGAAATTAAAGGCTTGTCTGAGGAGATGAGCACTCCAAATCCCTTCAAAAAAGTATCGAGGTGTTGACTACAAGGATGGGATGTGTCTTCAGCTTAGGCTGTTGTTTTCTTCACTCATAAAACGTAGTTTGGTAAAAGCATGCCTCCTCATCAGACGGCGAAAGCACATAGTTGACTGGATGGTAAATCTTATTTTTGATCAGCCCTGATTTTTAATATAAATAATTATTTTAAAATTATAACTTGCTATTGGCCAAGAACACCATTCAAATTGTGTTCCATGGCGAGTGCCTCAGGGACCAGGAAGGTGCTGGGGTTAGGGAGGAGACTGCCAGCCACCACCTCTGCCCCCGACTTCCCGAGGAGCAGCCGGGTGCTTTTACATAGCAGGGCTCCTTCTGCATAAGGTGCTACTTGAAGAAAGGATTCTTTTCAAGGTGAAAAGAAGTCTGGAAGTTATCACATTGGAGGGCACATCCCACGAGCTTGGTGTTGGGATATGGCTGTCTCCTATGGAAGGGGCCAGGAGGGGATCCCTGGGTGGTGCAGTGGTTTAGCGCCTGCCTTTGGCCCAGGGCGTGATCCTGGAGACCCAGGATCGAATCCCACATCGGGCTCCCGGTGCATGGAGCCTGCTTCTCCCTCTGCCTGTGTCTCTGCCTCTCTCTCTCTGTGTGACTATCATAAATAAATAAAAATTTAAAAAAAAAAAAAAAAAAAGGAAGGGGCCAGGAGTGGGGTTCAGAATCTCAGCCTCTTACCAACTCTGGGACTTTGGAGGATGACTTGTCCCCCTCTGAAACTGCCTCCTCTTTCACAGAACAGAATGTCTATGATGATAGTAGCCACTTTACCAGGTAAAAGAGGATTAAATAAACTAGATGGAGAAGCACCATCTAACTGAGCCTAAGAGCTGATGGCCCTCACCCCGCTCCTCCAAACCTGTCCCATCTCCATTTCCCAGGAGGAGCCAATCACCTTCTGTGAAGAAGCCTTCGTATCCCACTATCGCTCTGGAGCCATGAGGCAGTTCCTGCAGAATGCCACCCAGCTGCAGCTCTTCAAACAGGTACCCTGCCTGCCCCAGGGGGCCTGTGGCTGGACCCCCGACGGGGATTTTTGCAGCCGTCTTACTATGAGTCCTGAGGCTGCAGGCCTGCTGGGAGCCGGGCTCAGCTGGAGGGGCTTGGAGTCTGGGGAGGGAGATGGGCGCAGAGGGTGGTCAGCGACCAGACAGACCCCTCACAATTATACCGTTCAGATCTCCAAGTTATCATAAATGTGCAGCCAGTGTTTTAAAAACTTATTTTTAAAACAAAACAAAACAAAAAAACAGTTACCCCAGGCCGTTTCCTGTCTTGGGAGACGTGGTAGTTCTTCAGTCCTACATTAAGGTACCCAGCTGAATGGTTTTCCCTGTTTGTTTGCATAAGCTGTTATGCTTTTGTTCTTTCTTTTTGTAGTTTATAGATGGTAGACTGGACCTTCTCAATTCTGGTGAAGGTTTCAGTGATGTTTTCGAAGAGGAGATCAGCATGGGCGAGTATGCTGGTGAGAAGCAGTTCATTTTCCATTCTGTGCCCTAGGTTGTCACATGGGACTGGCATGTGCATGGCAGGGAGTGGCAGTGGCTGCTTTTTTCCTTCAGTGGGGGTTGGAGAGAGACAGATTTCACTCTCAGCCTTGAAATGTTTGAGAAATGCCTCTTCCTTTTCTGATGAGACAGGTGCGCCTTGGCCTCTCTGAGATCCTCTGTCCTGGGGTCAGTTGCTTCCCCTGGTTGGCCAAAGTCTAGGGAAACGTAGTAGCCAGCATGCTGCAGCACAAAGCAATCGAGGCATTGAGTTAGGAGAGCTGGCTTAACACCAGGACCCTGCCTGCAGGAAAGCAATGAGAACTTGGTCCTGCCAGGTCACCTCTCCAGCTGAAGTGTCCCTATCTGCCCTGAGGAGAACAGTGCCCACCTCACAGGAGTCCTGTGGAGATTGGCTCAGAGAGGAAAAGGCTTGTGCAGCCCATCAGGACAGATGCTGGCACAGGATTATGACTAAATAAGTGTTTTTCTTTAAAAGGTGAAAAATCATCACAGAGGGCCCAGTCTCCATAGACCATTAGGCCTGGAGGGATCATCCTGTCATTATTCAGAGGAGGCCAAGGAGGCCCAGAGAAGTGTTCGTGGTGGGCCCTGCTTCCCGAATCCCAATGTGGCTTTCTTTCCAAGTCCCAAAGCCTTAGTCTGTGGCAGTGAAGTCAAAACCAAATGCAAAATAATAATAATCATGCTGTTGGCTCCCTCACTGGGGGGCACGTGCCTGGTCTGCACTAAGCTTATGTAATCCAGCTGGTGGCCCATAAATTCATAGAGTCAGGCATAAAACCTCGTTCCTAGGCCTGACCAGCCTGTGCCTGCATGGAGAGCGCAAACAACCAATACAACCAGTCCACAGCCAGTGACAGCGGGTCAGTGATAGGCATCTCTGGGACTCCTGCCATGTCCAGGGCCCTATAGAGTAAGAAACAGAGGACCGAGTTTTGCCCTCAAGGAGCTTTTACTGGTAGGAGAAAGAACTGCATAACTAAAGACAAATACAGATTGAACCAGTGCAGGAAAAGGAGCAGAAATAGGCTTTTATGCAGTTAGAATAGGACTCCACTAATCCTCACTCTGTAATGTGAGAGCTTCACAAAGGAGGCAACGCTCTCAGAGTTGAATATGAGTTCTGAGGAGAAGACAGGCTTTATAAAGTGTTGTTAAACTAAGTCAAGTCATTCAGAGCTTTTAGAAAAGCTGTCCAATGATAGGACCTCCTTATCCCTCCAGACAAAATGAACAAGCTCCCCCAACAACTCCTCCTTTTTCTTTCCCTGTCGCTGCTCAAGTGTGCTGGGGCTGAGTGTGTCCAGCAGTTGGGGGGACACACAGCCCTGTGGTTCCTGACTTGGGGTGGCTCACAGAAGTTCAGAGAAAGTGGACTTCTTCTAACAGGAGTTACCTGTTTTTGAAGGCTGTTCAGAAGAAGGTTGGGGGGGGGGGGTGGACAAAGAGGAAATGACGTCTGAGCCATTGGTTGGTTGACTCTCCTTAGCAGAGAGAGTAGGGAATGGTGGCCAGCAAGGGAAGCAGCCTTTTTGAGGGAATGGAGGGTGGAGGGGATGGAAGTACAGGGTGGAAAGGACGAGGGGGTGATGGGACCAGGACAAGAAGACTGGAGAAGAGAATCAGGAAGGAGAATTGGGGCTAGTATTCAGGGCACTAATAGGATTGGATCTCTGAGAAAGAAAACTTGTGGCAGCATCTCACTGCTGCCTCCTGTGGGGAGTAGAGCATGGGAGCTTCCATGTCCTTCTCCAGACTGAACTCTTCAAATCCTGCTTGCTGTAAGCAGTTCAAGGAACTCCTAAAGGCGCATAACTTTAACCACTTCTCTAACTCCTCTTTTCCCAGGCAGCGATAAACTCTACCACCAGTGGCTCTCCACAGTCCGGGTAAGTGTGCACCCCCGCAGAGCCCCCCAGACCCCTCCTGAGCCTCCTGGTAGCCCTCCACTTCCCCTGCCACCTGCAAGGTGGTCTTTCAGTCCGGGGCCCTCCATTCTTTCAACAGAAGATGCTTCTGCTTGTAAAGCCAGGCCATCTGGTGCCAAGTGGAGGCTTGCATGATGAGACCATCTAAGGCATCCCTCAGTGAGGGCAAAGAGAGCCAGGAGAAGCTTCCTCATCTCAGGAAGCTGGCCAAGGCGTGTTGAGTGGATGCTGTTATCCTAGAGCATTTCTGGGGAGACCAGTGTGATTGGGAAGTTTTCATAAGAAAATAAAAAATGCTGCTCTGTAGTGTTTTTCACAGCAAAGGCTCCTGGGACGATGGAGGACTTATCACTGAGGTTTTCACTGCCTCACTATTGTTATGAACAGTTTCTTGTATTGGAAGCTAGGTGCTAAGGTCTTCAGAAGCCACCAAAGAATTCAAATTCTTGCCTGTGCATGGGTTTGTCAGTGTGCATGTACTGAAGGTGTCTTGTGTACTGGCCTCCTGTGTAACAGGGAGCAGGAGGACACAGTCCCTGCCCTGGGGGAGCTCCCCGTCTTCTTGGGAAGGTGCATGTAAATGGGCAACTCCAACATAATATGTTAAGTGTTCTCTCCTGCTTGTGGGCTGAGCGTACCACTGCCAAGGCAGGTCCCTTGGAAGTGGCTGCAGTTGGCCGAGAATAAGCAATTCCTCAATGAAAGAACTCTTTTGTTCTTCTTGTATGGCCAAACACTGCACTTGGCAGATCATAGACAAGCAATAAGGACTTGTTGATTGATTGGTAAAAGGAGTTTTAATACTCCAAAGGACCATTGAAATAGGATACTGAGTAATTTTGGAAAGCAGTGTGGAATAAATGAGTGGGTAAAAATTTCATACTGTCCTACAACATAGAATGCTTTCTAGGTCAGACTGCAGTGTTTTTAATTAAAGCTCAAAATTCCTAATATGGGCTATTACCAAAAATTGTGCTAAGAGTTAATCCCCATAATTATCTCACTGTATCTTATTCTTTTATATACCTACTTGATCCTGTCTCTCTCTTTGTTCAAATCAGTTAGAATTATCTTCCCAAACCACTACAAATCTGATTATTGATGCATCTGATTAAAAATCGTCTAGAGTATAGACTCCTCCATATCCTGGCCCCTCATGCACTGACCCCATGTGGCCTTAGCCCCGCTTGCGGTTTCTCCAGTGACTGCACTTTTTTAACATGTCCCTAGAATGTCCTTCCTGTCCCCCACAGTCTCCATGGACCAGGCCAAATGTTTCATCCTCTAATCCCTCCCCTGACCTTGCATACCAGGAGCTGCCTCTACACACAGCCAGTACAGCTGTCATGAGCTTTGGCTGCAACTGTTGACACTGGGGCGCCCCCCAGACTGGAAGCCTGTGAGGGCTAAGACCAGTCTCCCTGGGACTGAGTACCCTCCAAGGCTAACATAGGGTGTCTCTGCAGTGAGCCCTTACAAGATGCCTAGAGCCTGTGTGCGTCATATCCATTCATTGCATCCTTTGTGTACTGGGCGAGCCATCCCTCCTCCTCTTCTCCCCTGTTCTCCCAAAGAAACTGAACAAAGAAACTGGTATGTTGGATTTGTATGAAAGCCATGATTCCCGTTGATGGCTTCTCATTCTTTCCTTCCCTCAAGATATCAATGTTAAGGAAGGCAGCCTACCAGAGTGATTAAAAATAACAACACAGAAAACCACGGTGAGGGAAGAAAGGCACATGACCAAAGGTAGCCAAATAAACTAGATTTTCTTGAGAAGCCATAGATTACTATGGGGAAACTTTGCCTCAGAGAGCCCATGAAGAGCTTTTCTTCCAGCCAGCAGACAGGTGCCAAGCAAAACACTGGTTCCCCCTGCAGCTAGTTATCACTATCCTCATCCTCATCCTGCTCTCCCAGTACCCACCCAGAGCGATCCTGCCGTGGACATAACTAATTGCCCAGGACCGGTTACTATCTAGGCCTGTTTCTCTAATTAAATTACACTCTTGGAATGTTGCTTAACTTGTTCAAAGAGAAGAGACTTCTGTTGGTGTTGGCCCACTCTATCTTCAGCCCGAATTGCTAATTGGCGTTTTTTATTACAGAAAGGAAGCGGGGCAATTCTGAATACTGTAAAAACGAAGGCGAACCCGGCTATGAAGACTGTCTATAAGTTTGTGAGTACTGGTCTTGGTCTTGGGACCCGAACACATCTGTCCCTTAGCAGGATGAAACTCTCCAACATACCTGACCTATACTGCGGAGATGATTCAAGAGCCACTGTGTTGTTTCCTAAAGCTTCCAGGGCTCCCAGAGTTACTTAGTGTTGATTATTTTGTGACCAGGTCAAAGATGCTTTTCATTTTAAACCGTTTCTGCTCACAGTTGCTGCAATCAAGAAATGGGAAGCCACTGGTTTTAGCTTTTAATAAGATGTCGACGGGGTGGCTAAAATGCTGGCTGCTCTTGCCTGTGTCCCTGACACCTGGAGGTGTGGTCTACCGGGTGTTATGGTAAACCCTTTCCTATGGGGATCCCCATTATCATGTCAAAATAAAGCCGCTCCTTTGCTGGTTACTGAGGAGTGCTCATGGTGGGGCACACTCTCTAATTGTCCCAAATCCTTCATCATCTCTCTCACCACTGCCCTATAGGACGTGCATTGTTTGTGAGACTCATGCCTACAGCAGAGAGAAAATAGGAGAACACGTCAGCTCCCGATCCGATGTTCCATCTCTTACAAGTATTTTTTTTCTCATGGTTTCTCTTGCTTGCTAATTTGACATGAGCCACTTAACTGGAGTGGTTTTGTTTTATTTCCATTTTTAATTTTGTTAGTCCTTTCTGTGCTTAAATTGTAGCTATTTTAACCAGGCGGGTGGCTGCCAGCAGAACCATACAGGTCTAAAATGACAGAAAATAAAAGCCAGGGTGTGTGCCGAAGTGAGATTTAAGAAACGGCGCTAGGGAAGCCCAGCGATGTGTCTGCTCAAGCCAGTCAGCCCAGGCAGAAAATTGGTCCTGAGGCCCTGCCCTGGTGAAATGTAATAGATATTCAGATTCTTGCAGCCACAAAAGCTGCTGCTCTATCTACACTTACTGGTGGCTGTCACCAGGCTGCTGAGATAAATAATTATAGAGAGCAGAAGAAGGCCTTCGGAAAAGGGGGAGGGGGGGTACTCAGTGCCATCAAAATGCAGAAAATAAAATCTCCATAGCCTCTTTAAGGGATTTTTTTTTTAACCTCTTAACATTGTATTTGTTTTCACAGCCATTATGTTTTCGACTTGATGATCCCATTTTTCCTTCTCTTTTTTAGTAATCAGAGAAGGTGATTCGCAACGGATTGAAATCAAGCATAGTCCCTGCTGGAAACAGAGAGAGAATCTTAACTTAAATTAATTTTTCATGCAGGCAAAAGATCATGCAAAAATGGGAATAAAAGAGGTGAAAAACCGCTTGAAGCAAAAGGTACTTGAAGTTCTTATTCAAAATGTATAAGCACCGTGTATGAAACGCGTGGCCACAAAAAAGTATGATGTGATCAATAGAGGGCTGTTTGATACAGTGTTGTTAGCACACTTCAAAATGCATTACCAGCTGTCCGGGAGTTTTCACACTGTTATAAATATTCACAGATAAAAAACTGTCTTCAAATAACATTAAGACTGGCTTAAATCCACAAAGGCAAGCAAGTTCAGAGTTACCACTGTCAGTCTGCCCCTTGCCCACCCTACCAGGCCTGGGGTTCATGAGGCTCTCTAGAAACTGGCTCGGCCTCCCCATCAGGGCACCTCTCCCTCCCACAGCTGACCTCTGCCCTGGGGCTGCTTGTAACCAAAACCAAGAAGCCTCTCCAAGGTAATAACCTCCGTGGTTCTAGCATGCACATGGCCACCATGCAGACACAAAGCACAAAGGGTGGGTTTTAGGAGGACACCACAGGCTCCCCTCACAGTGGCAGGTTAACCAAGAGGAGCCCAGCAGTTCCTATGTAAGACTCTTGGGCAGCGGGGAGAGGGCTCTGTCTTCTTGGACCATCAGTAAGATGGTGTGAAATCCTATAGGCTACTTGCTGACCAAGACTCCCTTGCCTCATTCTCTAGCCTTGTATAGGGAGGTTAACATAGCAGAGGGTGTTTTTATATTATGATGAATGTCATCATTATCAGGGTTCCACACTTCGATGACCACTTCCTAAGGATGGTTATGTCTAAGCCTTAGAACAACCCTGGGGGGTATTATTCCCATTTCATATGTAAAGAGACTAGACTGTGGTTCAGGGAGGCACTTGACGGGATGAGCACTGGGTGTTATACTATATGTTGGCAAATCGAACTCCAATAAAAAAATATACAAAAAAATAGACTGTGGTTCAGAGGTAAAGGAATTTGCCCAAGGTCATGCTGTTGGAGCTTACAGAGCCTGGATGGGGTTCTAGGCTCATCCATTCCCAGTGTCTGTGCTCTTACCACAACAGCGTTTCGTATTACCCTCCTGAAACAAGTGTTTGCTTTCCAAAAGATGTTTGGGAGCACTTATGTCGTTATTCCACACCCCCAAAATGTGTAAGTAACTCTAACAAGGCCTTTGTCTATCTCGGCAGTTTTTTTAAAAATTGAAAGCAGTTTTAATTTTATGAAGTCAGAAAGGACCTCTAATTAACTTGAAATGGTCAAAGGAATTGATTCCTTTCTTTTAATTGCAAAATAATTTGTTCCGACTAAGCATTTAAGTTCCTAGTTTCAGCTGAGAGTGAATTTTTAACAGCTGAGATTCAAGTCTCAAAATAAAAATCCTGTCCTGTAAATCCAGTTGGACCTTCACTGTGGTCTGTTGTGCCCTGCCAGAGGCTGGCAGGTGGAATTCTTTACCTGGATGTTAAGTCTGATACATACTTTTTTATCTCTTACCCCAGTCACATGTAACTGAATTGGATAAAATAAAGAGAGGCAGGGAGAGGGTAGTTCTGTCACCAAATTTTCCCTCCTTGATGACCTGATCGTAGGCTCAGCTGGTGTTAGAATATTCCTTGAAGTAAGTAAAGAAAGGGGTCCCTCCTCAGGCGGAGGACAGATGCTCCTCATTGGTTCGATCTGCTCTCTGTAGGCCATCCCCTCCCTCCTGGTATGGGGAAGAATTGGGCCTTATGAAAATCCCCTTTTTATGATACGTAACATTTCTGCAAATAACCAGTTAAGCTCCAGTTTTTTGATGTTGTTCAAAGGTTCACTTAAACAATCTAGATCACTCTCCTTCCACGCCACCTCCCCTTCCTTTCCCTGATAGTATCTAAAGCAGATTTTTCCCTCCCCTGCTCCTCTTCCCCCTGCCAGTCTTTTCAAGAATAGCTTCAGGAGATAATGTTCTATAGAAAGTGTCAGTACATTTCAGGTGACACAAATGGTGAAGGCATTTTATAGAAATGTGGCTTGTCACCATTGGACTGTTGACAGATCTATTAGTGCACCTTTTTCAATTTTCACTTTTCCCCCCTTTGGTCGTACAGATTTCTACAGACTTGATATTTTGCAGTTGTTCTTGGAAGAGCTATTTTGTAATTGAAACTCCAGCATTGTTCAGTGCAGACAGGACTTGGTCTTCAGCGGTGCTCTCCTGCTCCCTTTCTTGAGCTAATTTAGGATTTGGCTCCATCTGACCTCTCTCACTGCAGTAGAAAATATTTCCTTGGCTTTTTTGTTCCCCTCCCCTCCGCTGCCCCCCTCCCCTTCACATGGCAACATATCTGTGTGGCTCCCCAGATGTGTCTAATACAGACATCTCAAGTTTGGTTTCTGCTATGAAATTGAGGCAGTTCCCAACAAAGATCCAATTTTCAAATGTACTGGGTTGCCACCTGGCCTCCTCTAACTCTGCATAGTGATGGTGACCTCACAGATATAATCAAGAACCCAATCTTGCCCTCTGCGCTCTCGCCTTGGGTTTGAATTGCAAATAGAAAATGTGGGCCCGACCTGCAGAGAGGTCACCATGGTGTGTGGAGGGTCCAGCTCTAATATGACTGAGCAGGGCCCCTTTTCCATCCCTTGTTCATTTGTGCAACAGATTTTCAAAGCATCTGAAAGGGGAGCTTCCAGGGTATCCATGTGACCATTGGCAAATAATTGTTAATAGATACTATAGTGGCTTTATTCCATACCTGCTCTGCTTCAGCCCCACAACAAAAAAAAAGAAGGATGGATAACATATTTCTCTGGATGAATGTGGCAAGGTGGTCAAGTTCTTCCTTAGCTCAGCCTCCTTTGAAGCCTGACTTGCTCAAAATTAGGAAGAAGAAATGGCCGAGATGCTCCCCAGCCACCGCTTTCTAAAGGGAGGACGAGGACGTAGTGCTTTCCTCTAGAGCATCTCCCTGCCGGACCTGGTGTGTAGGAGAATGCTGTGTGGCTGGCTCATGGCTGTCAACACACTGCATTCTCTAGCGGCACCATGCAAGGCTGGCATCAGAGTGCCCTGTTTGAAAGACGGTGGCCTCACACATGCTCCTTCTCGCCTGCAAGGAACATTAAAATGCTCACATAAGGATGTCATTTTTTTTGTCCATTGGGAAACCCTTGAAAAATTCTTTTTTTTCTTCAGTATCAGAATGGTTGAATCAAATGGGCCCATTTCACAGCCCCCTTTTTAAGGTTTCTAGATCTTTGATCTTGGAAAGATAAATCAAGCTTGTCGACATAGAGTTTGTGACAAAGAGGAGCAAGTTCACAGTCAGGTCAGCAAAGCCTCGAGTCTCTGGCCCAACATTTCCTAGCATATTAAAGAGAGTAAGCGTGTGTGGGACAGGGAGATATAGGTAGACTCCCGTAGAACAGACATTTTCACACCTTATCACACAACCCTGTCAGCTCCCTGTCTCCAACACATTAAAATACACTGCAGCCTCAATCACAGAAGTTCCAACTTTGGATATTGTTTTGATATCAATATTCATATTTGAATTTGCATTTGCTGTAGTGTGAAGTAGACTGCAAAAGAAGGGCCCTGCACAAATTTGAAAATGGAGACCAGCGAGACCAGGAATCTGAGTCAGAGATGTGAAGGGCCCTGCCTCATACCCACAGGGGCCTTTGAACGCCTGACACTGTGGTGTGGTATTTGGGTGTCTGAGGTAGATGAGCTGGGTTTAGTGCTGGTTGCATAGGATATTAACTGTGTGACCTTGAGTAACTTACTAGACCTCTCTGAACCTGTTTTTTTTTTTTTTTTCATTTATAATGAGCGGAAGGATTGACTTTTGCCAGATTGTTGTAAGGATTAGAAGAGGTAATGGCTTTCAATGGCAACACCTAGTAGCCACTCACTCAATGGGACTTTCAGTCCTGTTCTTTCCTCATATCCCACATCCAGAGCAGCCAATCTGTCCAGATACCCACTTGTACATACCCTGAGAGCATGGCTGGCATGGGATCACCTCCCTCTTGGTCATCCACACAGCCACCAGAGCAATTTTTCTAGAACCCAGCACTGACTGAATCATTCTCTTGATTAAAGCCTTTCAGATCTTCCTCTACCTCAGCCAGAGGGAGTCTTAGAAAGCCCCAGCTGCTGAGCCACATGCCTTTCTTAACCAGGTTGTGCTTTCTACATACACCCAGGCCTAGAAAACTCCACCTGCACCTCTGCCTCATGAAGTCATATCCTAGGCTCCTTCTGGGTCAGCCTCCTTCCTTCCCTAGGTTTCTGCCTCCTGAATTCCCAGAGGTACTCTGTCCAGCGCCTTACTGCACACTGTCCTGTCTCTTCCGCAGACAGGTGGAGGTTAGACCCCAGTCATGATTTTTGATTCCAGCAAACTCTTAGGGAAGGTGACAGGAACCGAACTATTTTCCGACTCCTTTGCTTTACCAAGAGATGGGAACTGGTTGGGCCCCAGGGCTCCTGGTAAAAGGTCTGTGACCCTCTGGTGGCCTCTGATCTGTAGTCCTGGCTAGTGCCTCCCTCCTGTCAACTTCTTGGTTTTGCATTTTCAAAATGACATTTCGACAGACTTTTTTTTTTTTTCTGTTTACAAACAAAAAACGTGTTTATTGGAGACAATTCAACAAATCAGGCAAGCAAAAAAAAAAAAAATTTGATCTCGTCTTATAACCTGCATTTTCACTTACTATATTCCGAGCATCTCTCAGACCACTAAATGTTTCTTCTGCATGTCATTGTTTGTTTTAAGTGGCCACAGAAAATTTTGTCTGATGGGCATATATACATTTACTAGTCCCTTTCTTGAATACTTGTTAGGTCTAGGTTTTTTCTAGGCAAGTATTCTCATAGGTAAAAATATTGCAGAAATTCTTAATTATTTGATTAGGATAAATTTCTAGGAGTGCAATTAATCGGCCAAAGAGCATACACTTCTTTTAGGGTTTGATATAAATTACCAATTTGTATTCCCTCCAGAAGGGTATGAGAGTGCCTGTTTTCCCAAACCCTTTGCTGAACAGTCTCTCAGTTCCTCCTGAGACCACAGTTTTCTTTAATCACGGGATCTCTACTATGTGCGAGATCTCTGCCGGTAGATACAGTAGAGGATGTGAGTTGGCCCTATTTCTTTCTTGCCTAGGGCTCCTCCCTCTCTGCTGTCTCTGGGAGGGAGCAGTTGCCCTTCCCCAGCTACAGGCAACAGTGAAGAAGTTAATAAATTGGTGGGGCAAGCCACGGGACCTTGTGAGAAGTCTTTTGCACTTTGGGATCTTCTAACTGAAAAAAAAATAACGTGCAGCACTATTTTTTGATGCACATTTGTGTATTGGACACATTTGTCTTCCAAATGTTCAACTCCATTTACAAAGACTTATCGGAGAGTATGTACTATATATTCAGGGCTCTGGGGCAGAGAACCCAAATGCCAAGGAATTGGCAGTCTTTAGAGAGGAGAAGAAAAGTAAGTGCAAAGAGACCATAAGGGGTGGCAGTATAGTGTCAGTGTACCAGAGGGGGAGATCATACCTGATGTCTGTTGAACACCTTCTCAACTCAGAATACCTTCATGTATGCTGCTGTTTGGGGTTGATATTGGTATAAATGCCAGAAATCACATAGCTCTTGGTCTCGCCACTTTCTAGTTGTGTGGCTTTGGGTGAGTTGCCCTCTTTGAGCCTCGCTTCCTCACCTATAAAGAGCGATAATCTTGTTTACCTTGTGGTTGCTGTGGAAACAAAGTGTGGTATGGAAAGTCAAGGGTCTGGAAAAGTGCCTGCCAGTAGTAGGAACTCAACACAGTGAAGGGAAGCTCTTTTTTTAGATGGTGCTCTTTCCATTTTGCAGAAGATATGGATCTAAGGTTCGGTCTGTGCAGGACCATAACCGTTTTCAAGCTCCCTCATCTTTCATCTCCTTTAATTCATTCTCCCCGTAGCTTTGAAGTTCACCAAGCAGGTGGCGGTCTCCCCGTTGTAAAAATAAAGAAACAGGTACAGAAAGGTTGGAAAAAATCAACTAGTTAATGGTAAAAACAAAACTTAGAAGACAGCATTTCCTTATAAGCTTAAACCAAAACACTTCCCAAAACTACCACATACATTTTTTTAAATAGCTATCATCTTAGAGTTTTTATTACTTTCAATATTTTCTTACCATGTAACCTTACTGCTCCATTTCTTTATTTTTTTCAGCCAGTCACTCATACACACGTGTCGACCTGCCGTATTTTTCCTGAACTAAAAGTAGATTCTTTTTCTTTTTCTTTTTCTTTTTCTTTTTTTTTTTTTTCTTTTCTTTTTTTTTTTTTTTTTTTTTTTTTTTTCTCCACTGTTTGGCTTTACTCAGCCTTTGTGTCTGTCTTCCCAGTAACCCCACCTGGATCCAGAATGCCCCCTTTGCCCTTTGTTACTTTCTGGCGCAGACGGAGCCCCTCCTCTTCTTTGTTCCACTTGACCTGAGCACCTTAGGGCAGCCCCTTTTCCAAAAGAGTCATTTCTAATTGGCTGTCGGCAGCCTCTCATCACACAGGCTCAGCCAGCCTAAGACTTGGGGGCCACTTAATGTAAACCCTTCCTGCAAAACCTAGAGGGCATCGCCTCCCTGTGCTTTTACCAAGCAGAGCCAGAAACTGCAGCTGGGTGTGTGGGGTGAATATAGCGAGATCTCTACAGTTTATTATAATAAAGTTTATACCTTATTAGTAGGCATTCTGTTATTATTGAGTGCTGTACATAGTACATTATTGAGTAATAATGTTCTGGACACACTTAGGCCGCTTTATCTCCTTTACTCCTTACAGCTACTATATCCACATTTTATAGACGAGGAGACAGAGATTAACAAATGTTACATGTATTTCTTCCTTAATGCATTATTATCCAATAAGGTATCACATTCCTCCATTTGTCACCATTCTTTTTTATTTGGCTACGTTGAAAGCAACCAGTTGTCAAGTCTTTTGTGTGCAGAATTTAAATGACTACTAAAGGTGTGTGTCTTGTAGACCAAAATACATCTTTGTTTTTGCAACGAAAAGAATCGGAGGGTTTTTTTATTATTTCATTCTGACTGGGAGTTATTTTTACTTGGTAAAAAGAAAATTATTATTATTTAAATGTTTATTTGTACATTTATTCATTGCCTTGCTCCAATAAAAATCTAAGCAACTTTTACAACTTGAGTAAAACACGTGGTCCATACAGCACAAGCGGGCACCAGCCAAGTCCCAAGGAACCAAAGGAAGAGTTATCTGCCTTTTGCACTTTGGAGTTTTTCTTTTCTTTATACTTTGACTCCATTCAACAAAAGCCCAAATTAAATGTAAATTTCTGAATTTAAATATGTTACTTTGGTTCCCTAAATATTCTCCAGGTTATAAAATCCTACCTCAAACTTGGGTCTCCTCATTCTCTGCCAGAAAGGAGAAGGCTAGGAAAAAGGGGAGCACAAACACCTCGTTTTCACAAATAGTAATGTCATCAATAAGCAAGCGTGAAAGTGTCCACACTCACAAATAACAAAGTATGCAAATTAAAACAACAATGAGGTCTAATTTTACACCTCCTAAATTAGCAATACATTTTTAAAATGAAAAGGCTAACAAGTACCATGAAACTGATAACTCACCCATTGTCGGTAGTTGGTGTAAATTGGAAAGCAATTTGGTAGAATGAATAAAAAGGCTTAAAGTGTTTATATCTTTTGACCTAGTAATTTCATTCCTAGGGACTTGTATAAAAGAAATAATCCAAAAGAAAAAAAAATTGCAATGCTTATCACAATGGTGTCTAGGAAGTAAAAAGAAAAGAAAGAAAAGGAAAGAAAAGAGAAGAAAAAAGAAATAACCTAAATGCCCAATAGTAATAGAGTGGTTTATTAAATTATTATATATCCACTCAATAAAATATTATGCTTCTATTAAAATTATCATTAAAATGACTGTAGCACCATAGAGAGTCTTATAGTAGGAAGAAATAGAATGTAAAATTATGCATGAGCTGTGATTGCAAGTAATTTTTAAATGTCTGCATGTGGACAAAGTGAATATGTAAAAATGGAAATAGCTGTGTAAGGTAGTAGAATAAAAAGATTTTTTTCCCCACTATTATGGATTATTGTTGTCTTTGCAATTTAATGTGTATGATTTTGGCTTCTCCTGTCCTTAAAAGTCAAAGAGCCAAGTTACCCTTCTGCTTCCAGGAGAATAGGCTCTGAACCTCCCAGAGGGTGTTCCATAGCAGGCCCTTGAGCTGTGGGGTTGGAGGGAACAGCTGCTCACAGCAGGTGCTGTGACCCCAACGCCAACCCCCACTGGCTTCTCCCCACAGGATATCACCGAGAATGGCTGTGCCCCCACCATGGAAGAGCAGCTGCCAAAGACCGTGCCGTCCCCACTGGTGGAGGCCAATCACCCTAAGCTCCGAGAAGACCGAAGGCCAATCACAGTCCACTTCGGACAGGTATGTACCCAGGCCCTTGGACTAGTCTTGCTTTGTTGTTTGTTTTTTGTAGTTTTTTTAGCAGAAGCTAGAGCACTGTGGCAGACAGACTTTTCATTTCCACTGTCTTTGGCAAATCCCCTCTTTGGAGCTTTGGACATCTTTGAATGTTTATTTGGTACAAACGTGTTTTTACGTGTTTGAAGGGGAGTTTTCAGAAATTTTGAGGAGACAGCATGGCTCTGGTCATACAGTAGCTCAACTCTTGAATGAAGTCATTAAATGCGGCTGCTGCCTCCCCCACTCCAAGGCACTCTGTTGAAGGTGCCTCCTTTAGCTAAGCATCTCATTAGAACACTTTAGCATCCCAGGCCCTTCTTTGCACCTTCAAATAAAAGACAACAAGCGAAGTCTTAAAAAAAATCAATTAGGAGTTCTTTATTAATGTACTTCCTGCAAATCAATATCAGGAGTCATGCTTCTTAGAGGAAACCCCTGCGCTACTATTCCAGAGATCTGATTTTTTCACCAACTATTTCTGATGACCTGAGCATTTGAAAAATGGTCTATTTGTTTATTCCCCCCCCCTTAAGTAAAACATTGTATTCCATATAGAAACTGAGTTTTTCAATCTATTTCCAAGCAGTGGGTTTTATTTTTAGCTGAAAAAGATTGTACACGCTCCCTTTAATTTCTCTTAAATCTACTCTCTTGATGAGCAAAAGTCATAATTATTTGGTTTGTGAAAAATGGCCATGAGCAAGATATGCTGTGACAAGAATTTGCAAGGTTACTTATTTTTAAATCACTTGATTTCTTTAGCCATTGATTGGATGGAACATGGCTAAAATAGCCTTTATGATTTTACCTTAAGTATAATGGCTGTTTCATCACATATAGGATCTAGAAACATACATTTTAAATGCCCTGTTTTTAACAGATATTTATCCAAGTGCCTACTTTGTACCAGCATTGAGCTATCCAGAAATAGAGGAGAATTAATGAAATGGTTGCTGTGGGTTATTCTGGTAAGGGGTGACACTATTGACACATAAGAATCTTCCTCCATAATCAGTATTTTCAGATAATACATTCATACATCTTAAACTTCAAGAGGTTGGTCCCTTTTTCTGATTTTACACTTCAAAGGGATGTTCTAAAAACTGAAACGTAGCGCAAGAAGGGAGCGTTCTTGGGCCAGTGCTCACTTGGGGAGTACTCATCTTCAGATTATGTTGTGTTTGCACCCCTGAAGAGCTGCGTCCTCTGGGGCTCGGGCCCTGTTGGAGAAACCTGCACCCCAGTTCCCTGGCGGTGTTTGCTGAAAGCACAGCCCCCGTGGTAGCCAGCGTGGCATTCCAGAGCCAGCTTCCTGCTTTCCTTTGTCCTCATTCCTGCACACACTAACCTTCCCATGAAAAGAGCCCCTCGCTGGAGTTTGAAGCCCATTACAGAGAAAGAGGGGGCGGGGGAGAGGGATTTCATGGTGTTAAACATTCCATTTTCAAAACACAAAAAAGGAGGCCCTATTTGAAATGGAGAAAAACCTTCTTTCCATTTCAGCAAGAAGTAAAGATGCTTTAATGTCATTCCCAGCTAAATGCAGAATAAGAGTGTGTGTGTGTGTGTGTGTGTCTGTGTGTGCACGCGCACGTGCACGCGCACACATGCATGGGTGGGAGATAAACAATTAAAAAAGCCACCTCAAACTCTGTTGAAATAAGAGCTGTCTGTGCCTTCACAGGTCTGTAAACTGGAGAGGATGAAAGTGGCTTTTTCTCTCCGTTTGTCACTTCCCTCACGTGGCTGCCAGCATTATGCAAGTGTACAGGAAGGCAGGATTTTTTTCTTTTTAATGCATGCATGCGGATTAAGGTCAAGCCCCAAGTATCAGCCATGCAGCAGGCTCTCCCTTACAGCTGCAGCCGCAGAGCCTACCCACAGCCACGAGATGCCTTAATTGAGACGTGCTGTCAAAGTGACAAACACATTTGCATACAGTCTACACTCTATTTATTTTCTCTGGAAAGGTCTACAGTCTGCTGTTGGTTGAACATTCTTAATCAGTTTGCTGTAAGTGAACTGCCAGCTAGCTCACTTGTGCTGGCCGCTTCTTCATTAGGTGACAGATTAGCTGCCGGGGGGATGGGCCAGGGAAACCACAGACACTTTCTTTTAACTCTTTCTGGCTTTGCCACATGCTGTTATTTGTTCAGGGCTTTTCCGGGGGGCGCCTGGTTTGACAGGCCAGTGACCAGAACCAACATTGTTTCTAGAGCACCTACTACTGGCAACAATGAGTTTTGGGGACTTTCTATTCTCCAAGAAACAGTCCTTTTGAGTTCCATTTCAAAAATTTTTGCCACACCCTCCTACCATCTGGGCTATTCTTTTACTTGCTGTTTCTCTTTAAATAGACTTAGACCTGACATCCATACCAGCTTTAGCCTCATCCTAAGTAATGACATTGACAGAACCACAGGTCTGACATATTAGTCCAGTGTTTTCCTAAGGTATATCCAAAAAAAGTCTTTTTTTAAAAGTGTCAAAAAAAAAATAAAAAATAAAAAAAAAATAAAAGTGTCAATCCATATAGCCCTTGAACTACTCATGTGACCCCAACAGTATGCATTCTGTTTTGGGGAAGCATGTCATCAATGCTCTAGCCCTTTGAAGAAGGGGGACCCAGAGCTAGAACCCAGAGACCTGAGGGGACCTGGCCAGGGCCACAGTGCCAGCGCAAATACGTAGGCCAATCCCAACTACAGAGCCCACTCCAGCTCCCTCACCAAGCAGGGATTTCACCTGCTTGGTGCCTGTTAAAGTCAGTGTGTCCCAACAAAATAATTTGAACTAGCCACATAGTGACGTGAACCTCAGGAAAGATTTTTGCCTTGGGTTTGTACTTCTGTGGAGTGTGTTCTTTCAGAACACTTGGTTTTCTGGTGGGAACAGAGACTGTGGAGGTGGTTATTACATTCAAGCAGTGCTCGTGGAGCCGGTCAGGGGACTTCCGCGGGGACACCAGGGGCGGGTGGCAGGGAGCCAGCGGAGGCCTCAGTGGAGTCCTCAGACACAGCTGTGCCAGGCGCTGGCCAGAGCCACCTCTGCCAGGGGAGAGAAGGTGCTCCTCCCTGCCCCTCTGTCTCTCTGCAGCTTCCTCCCCTGAGGCTATGACCATCCCTCCGTTTAATTATGCATCTGCTCATCCATATATTGAGACCTACCATGTATTTAAAAAAAAAAAGTCCTTGTGGGGCATAATGAGAGAGACAGACTAGCAAGTGGACCGTCTGACCCAGAGTGAGAAGAACAGAAGTGAGGTGAGCTCAGGGCCCCACAGGGGCAACCTCTTCACCCTGAGGGCCACTACCCACAGTCCCAAGTTGGGCCCCATAATTAAAAAATATTTTGTCAACAAACTAAACTCGCAAACAATTCATTTGTTTCCTAAAACACGCACATGTATCACCACTCAGCATTCATGATAAGCCCTGTTGACGATTCCAAATGAGAGCAAAGTAAATGGATTTTTAGTGAGCCTCTGCATCGTTTATCCTGTATGGTTTCTTAAAAGAGTTCAGAAACCTCAAACAATTTGAGAATGCCTGTTCCTACCTTGGAAAGTATTTAGGTTTAGAGAGGTTTTAAATAACTCTTCCCCGCACCCCCCCCCCCCCCCCCCGCCAAGTTTGGAATAGTTGAGAAATAAGGCCCAGGAGATAGTCAAATGAGATAAAAATGCCAGCTTTTTTACTGATAAGGCTGAAAGGAGAATACTGTTTTAGACCTGAGGCCAGATGGGCTTGCTAAAACTTCACTTCAGAATTAAAAAGACTAGCAACTCCACACAGGAGAAGGGGACGATTGCAGGCAGCAGCCAGCCGTACCTGGGGACTGGATGCTCTGCAGGAGGGAGCCACGAGGGTGCATGGAGCCTGGAGTATGCCTGGTTCTTTTCCCAAACCCAAACAAGCACTTTCTTCTCCCTGGCAAGAGTGAACAAGGGGGTGCAGAGAGAAGCTAAGGATGCCCCCATGCTCTTCTCCCCTGGGAAGGGGAGTGGACATGCCCACCTCTCTGTAGGTGTGGAGGGGCAAAGAAGCAGTGCCCTCCATTCACCCCTCAGCCGGAACATCCTGCCTTGACCCCTCCTTCAGGGAAATCAAGGGTAGCAACTCCAAGAAAACTGCTTTGCTCCCTGTGTCTAATAAAGTGCTTTCACATCTGTGCTTGTTTCACTGAGTCTTTACCAGCTGGTAAGGAAGAAAGCACAATACCTGCTGCACAAACAAGGAAACAGATATAGAAGACGTGTGCTTGAACTTGTGGCTAATTCACAATGCACAACCAGTGGCACCTCTGCTTCTCGGCCCCCACCCTGGCTAGGGGGACCCAGCTGACCGTGGGAGCCCAGTGACTAGGCTCTAGTCCTATCTCCATGCTGGCAGTGCCAGGGGCCAGGCATTCTCTGGAAGTGGGAAGACAGGGCTCCCCCAGGAACATCGTGGTAAATCCATTCCAGGGCCCCCTTTGTGTGTTCCCTCCAAATGATTGATCCTGCAAATGGAATTATTGCCTGCCATCCAATCTGGTAGCTTCCAAGAAGTACATTCTCCCAATTGAGGAAAGGTCTATAAATCTCTGTAATGCAAAGTCTGAAGAGCCAGATAAACCAAAGCCCAAACTAAGCACTCTCATGTCTTGCAGAGATCTGGGACAGAGGGCTTTGGCTACACACCCAGGAACAGCTTTTGGAATATGGTCGCCTGCTTGTCTGTGCATATGGAGAGCCCTGGCTTGACAAGCACGAGCTGGGTCATGTAGTGCCAGTCTCACACTAGGCTGGAAAAGCTGCCCAGCCAGTAAATGCCTTCTCAGTACCCTTGGCTCCAAGTGCCCTGAAAAACCCCTTCTGCCCCACTAAGCTTGGAAGTCACACACGATTTTCCAAACACCTCCAACAGATATTCCTGTGTTCTCCAAACATCTCAAACCACCACAAGCTTCCAGTCTGAACGTATACTCCCTGTCAAACTCTCTTCTCGTCCACGATCTCCACCTTAGTGAAAGGCACTGTTGTCTCTCTAGAAGCCTGGGTCCACTCACCCCCACCTCGCGGGCTTCTGGACGCTGTCCCTCTCCTCTCCATGGCCTCCATTCACAGCTTTGGTTCCACTGTGTTATCCCCTTAGCTGGACGGTTCCACAGACTCCCGGCTAGCCTCCGGCCTCCAGGCTTACCCCCACTACATACCCCGCATGGCCTTGCAGGGTCTACTTGAGGCAACCACAAGTGGCCTTGTCACCTCCCTGCTGCTCCCACCTCCAAACATTCCCTCTTCATCCTCAGCAGGCACACGAGGCCCTTCATGTTCTACCTGTCTGCCCTCAGAGCAGCTCCCTTTTGTAAATCCAATCCTCCGACTCCTTTGGGAAGAGTTAGCTGCTCCTGTCTTTCTGCTACCCTTAGAACTTGGCACACACAATGCGTCTCTCACAGCCTTATAACTATTTCTTTAATGCTTGTCCTCCCCTGTGAGAATATGAGCCTCTGGAAAGTCTACCACAAGACCTGGCACTGAACTGGCAGTCAATAAACATCTTAAGGTTTTATTATTGATGTGAATTTTTAAATTGATTAATAATTGATTATTATTTAAGGTCTCAGCTGTGTGTCCAGCCAGTTATTTGGTTTTATTTCATTTGCTACGCTTATAATTCTGTTCATGGGAAGAAGAAAAATGAATATTCCATTAGTGGCAAAAAACTACTCCCAAACCACTTTCCATAAATAAGGGTTTTATTTCCAAGTAGAGAAACAGCTTTGTATTATAGGAATCTAGATCCTTTTATTTCGTGTTTTTATGAACTCCCAAGGTCTAATCCTATATGCCTGGAAAGGAAGGGAGGGCTAAGAAACAGAGTACTGGGATACCCCCTGTCCCCAGGATGGGCTGACCTAGGGAGCAGAAGAGTGAGGGAGAGAGAGCAGGCAAGGGAAGGAAAAGCCTGGCATCCCTTGAATTATATCATATAAAGCAAAGATTTTGTCTATAAAAGAGATGAAGCTGCATGAGCAAAAGCAAAGTATGAACTTAACTTGGATTATGGTAGTGTTTTTTTGTTTTGTTTTGTTTTGTTTTAAGCTTTAAAGACATTCTTGGGGAAGTTGGCAGATTTGAAGATGGATGAAGATGTTAGTCCATACAATGCAATTATTATTAATATTGTGGTTTGTTGGGGGGAGCTTGTCTTTCTTCCTAGGGAATGCACACTGCAACATTTAGGGGCAAAGTACCAGGACCTCCGAAACTTGCTCTCAAGTGGTCGAAATAATATGCATGGGCGCACACACGTACATACCATCCATTCATGGAGACAGAAAAAGCAAACACACAGCCCCCGTCCCCCACAAAAATGTAACTACTGAAAAGGCAGGTGCTGATCAGTTGCTGGGGGGGCAATGTGGGAGAGATGACAAAGCACAGACTCCAGTATCAGGCAGCTGTGGGATGACGTTTCAGCCGTGTTACCATCTAGCTGTTACTAACCTCAGTGAGATCAGTTTCCCATCTTGGGAGTGGGTATAACAGTACCCTGGTCATAGGTTGTCATAAGGGTTCAGTGAGTCTGTTCAGCTAAGTGCTGCACATGGGCCCTCAGTAAATATGTCAGTGTCTCAGAGGGTGCGGTGGACAGCTGTCAGCCATCTCCTGGTGCAGCCACCACAGCCAGCCTGGCAGCCTGGCACGCAGCTGTCATCGTGGCTCTCAGGATGCACACCCCTCAGGGGCAGCCGACCTACCACCTATGCACTGGCGACTGACCTGCATCCCCAGCACTCTCGGTGGGAAAGCCAACACCCCAACTGAGCAGGGCTTGCACCACGGAGCAGAGGGCAAGGGGCTGACAGCATGGCCAGGAGATAGCGCTGGAAGGAGTAGGTGCCCGTGCTCCTGGCTGACCAGGATGGTGAACAGAGGAACCCATGGGCAGGTTGGAATAGCAGATAAGAGGAGCTGGCAAGCATCGTGGTCTGCGGTCCAGAGTCATTTTCTTGGTCTAATTCATTAGCCATGCTTTCGCAGTCCACAGAGTAGAGTCCTTGCCTGCTAGTCTTTCAAACCCTGTTACTTCCAAGTCCTCTTTCCCCTTTTCCATCACCCCTCTTTCTGCTCTCTCAGTTATGTCTGTGTGTGCGAAGGCAGATGCTACGAGTCCAGCCCCTCTGGCTCCAATCCAGGTTTTGTGCCGGCAGCAGTGTGGCCACAGGCTCTTCTGCCTTCAGTCCTGGTGGAGTGGCTATCCAGAAGTTGTTAGGACTCATTCACTGCCATTCCAAAGGCAGCAAAGTCCCTAAATTGCTGGTGAGTTTGTCAGGTGTGCCTCGAGAGGTGACTGGCGGGCCTGTCTTTTCAGGTGGACTCACTTTTTCAGAGCCCAGGCTAGCCCAGAGACAGCTTTCCAATGGAAGGTTAACAAGGCCAGGGTTTTCTCCTCTGAGCACACATGTTCGATTTGGGAGGGAATCTTGCCAATCAAAGAGCTCAGATTCTGGAAATTCATAATGAGTGGAAAATTCAGGAGAATTCTGATTAAGCCTTCCCAGATACTATACTATTCTTGTCATCCCCAGGAGCTTGAGAAGGCCAGAGAGTTCCACACCGGCATGGGAGCGAGCAAAGGAGGGTGGATTTTCTGATGCACCACGGATGGGCTGGGAGGTGTCAGCTGCTGGGGAAAATCCAGGTTCACTAGCAATGTGCTGCCTAAGCTATGGCACCTAGTCTCTGTTCAGCACAGGTGAGGATAGCTGCAGGACCAGGGGCCAGGGGCAGCTCCCTCCCTGACCAGCCCCCTTCCCCTACCTGCCCTCCCAGGACATTTGAGTACTTTAACAACCATTTGAGTACCTGTTATATGGTAGGCATTGGATGGTCTAAGGGCAGTCGTGGCAGGAGTACAAGCATGACTTGCTCACTGCGTGCCAGGCACTCCACCGAGACCTTGGAGAAACGTATTCCAACTCCAAGCACTGCTAGGCAGCTCCCACAGATTAGCCCTCTTAGTCCTTTTGTCCACCCAGGGGTGTCTCAGAATCTCCCCTCACAGAGGGGGAGATGGGCCAGAGACAGGGAGGGTGGAGACTTCGTACAGCTTAGAAGTAGCAATCAGGATTCAAAGCCATGTTGCAGGTGACTAGAGCTCAGGTCTGCACCTCAGCTCTGCTGAGAGTGTGGCCCCTTTGTTCTGGTGGTCATGGTATCTGCTCTCACTCCTGTTTCCTGAGCGTCTTAGTCTGCCATTGACCTGTCCCACCCCTCCTTCTACCAGGGCACTAGCCCACTATACCCCTACATCCCTCAATTTCTGGGGTCACGTTTTGCTCTCTTCACCAGCTGGTCTGTAAGGCACAGGGGGCATCAGAAAACATCAGCAAGCATTGAGATAGGCAGGCCCTTTGGTCCTCCAGAGTGTAGGGCTGTCCCTAGGATTCCATCCCCAATCACGGACTCGCCCTGTACTCAGAAAACTTACCCTAGTCTTCAGGGCCCTGGCAGAGTCACCGCCTCCCAGGCCCCCCTGCCCATCACCGAGCCTCTTGGACTGGAGGTACCTGCCATCCTCCACCTCAAGGCCTGTGCTTATCACCCTGCAAGATTCTACTAAATGCCCCCTCTGATGAGGCAGGAGTGATTCAGGGAGCCCACCACCCCCAAAGGACAGAGTCCCATCCTTTTGTGCCCAGCATTCCACTTCTCTTCAGGGGCATCTGCTCCAGGCCAAACCCCGTGCTGGGTGCTGGGGGCAAGGGGGACAGGTGGTGCAGGGGAGTGCCATGGATCAGCTCCTATCTTATCCACTGCCAGGAGTGTCCTGCCTGTTCTGTTCTCCAGACAGAAGTCCATCAACCTGTCGGGGCCACCTCCAGCACCCCTTCCCCCAGAAAGCCTCCCTGACTCCTCCAAGCAGAGCTGTTCCCTTCCTGCTCTGGATTGGCACCATCCCCTTGCCGATGCATGGTCCAGTCCAGAGACAGGGACACAGTATCTGCCTCAACTCTGTGACCTTGGCAGCCTCAGAGGGCCTGGCACAGATGACTTACCCAGGAAGAGTTTGGGGAATGACCCCAGTGGTGAGCAAGTGAATACATGAAAGGTGGCGAATCACAGGAAACAGTGGGCAAGGCTCTGTGCACTCCTTGAGTCCTTGTGCAGCCAGTCAGTTTAGCGGAGCAGGAGGACCCACAAACAGGGATGGCTGGTGTTGAACCGCACCTCTGTTCCCTTGTAAACCCCATGTGCAGTGCTGTGCATGAGCGACAGGCCTCCTGTGTCCCCCAAGTTTGTGCACACTCAGCGGTGTGACAGCAGGGCCTCTTTGCCAGAAGACTGGCCAGAGCCTAAAAAACAGCATTTCTTTTAAGGTCTGTGCTGGAGCAGCTCCGAATCCAGCTTCCTGCCAGGGAAATATTGAGCCCAGCAGGGCAGGAGCAGGAAATCTGATTCAGCGAGACCAGAGGAGGCATTTTCTCAGATTAGAATTCTCTGTGCCAAAGGTGGGGAGTTTATCACAGTAGGGAAGGGGAAATAAAACATAAAATATTGAAAATAAATTATATCCCACAAGCAAGATCCTCCGGGAAAATCGACTTGGTGTCAGGGGCCATGCAGGGAGTCCCCACCCCATGGCTATGGGAATGCTATGCCAGGAGCTGCCTGTCATGTGACCCCCCACCAATCTCTAAGTATATGTATGAACTAGGTAAATTATTAACCTGGCCATGCCCAGAAGGAAGGAATGACAGGGACTAACCAAGAGGTGGCACTGAAGGAGGGGTTCTGTGGATTAGATTGGTTTTCATTATAACGTGGACGACGGTGTGGGACTCAGGCCTCTAGCAGGCATCACCTCACTTAATCTTCAACAATCCTATAGGATTGATGCAGTTTAGTATTATCTCCAGGAAGCCAGTGCTCAGAGAGGTTAAGCAACTTTCCTGAGGTCACTAGTAAGTGGCAGAACAAGAATTCCAAACCAGGTCGGTCTGATTCTAGAGACCAGGCTCTCCCTTCAGTCTGCACCTCTCATCATACCCTCATCATCATTTACACCTGGTTCCTGAGGCATCTGGTGGTAGCTGCCAGTGGTTTGGGACTGCCTCTCCCTCATTCCTGGCTAAAGTTCCTGGCCACTGCCTGGATTTGAGACTTGGCTTTCTCCCCAAAATAAACCTACAGAGTCCCAGATTCCTTAACACTGTGGGGGCAAACGTTGCAAAAGCAGCGATGATGCTGCCCAACTGGATGGCTGCTGGGTGTTGGACAGGGTGCACAGTAGGTGCTTGTGTTGTTTCACAGGATCTTACCCAGACTGATGCACTAGGGCCTAGACTGCCCGCTTTTCAGTAGGGTCAAGGGCCTCACTCTAATCCGCTGGCTGGTAGGAAGGATTCAGATTCAAAGCCCTGGCTTCTTCTATCTTACCTCCAGCACCCCTGACCCTGGGGCAGCTTGGCATCAAGTGCTGCATGCCAGCCTCCTATACACTTGATTGCACTGACCATGTCCCTAATTTAGGTCATTGTTTTCCCAGTTTAGTTTTATCAGTCTGTTTAGTTCCGTGTCTTCTGGAATATTGTATCACATTTGTTTGTTTATACTGCAGAGAATTATAAAATGTAATAAAAGTATGAAAACAGAATATATAAAAAGGACTTCTCCCAAGGGATTGTTGATTATATTCCACTTGAAATGCAAAATGTGGTAGGGGATTAACATTGCCTGGAAGCGGTTGAAACTGAATTTCTGAGAATTTGCTGCCCATCAGCCATATGGTTCCATGGTTACAGCTACCTCGTTGGCCCTCTCTGGAACGCTCCTGTCCCAAACTCCTAAGTGGATCCCTGTTTGCACTTTCTAGTGAAGTAGACGATGAATGTTTGCAGAGGGACAGTAGGTTGGATCTTGGCAAGATGGTGCCTTGAGAGGCCAGGTGGGATAAAGTAGCAGAAGCCAGGAGACAGCAACTCTCCAGGTGTGCTAACCCAGGGGATGTTCTCTCCATAGATTTGGGTGGCGGGGGGGGGGGGGGGGGCAGGAATGAAACTTCTGCCCCCAGGGCTGTCTGCCAAACACTTTCATTTGCCCAAGACATGATGGCCAGCTAAGAATTCTTCTTCCCCTGCTGCCCTCTGGTCTTTGTGACTAAAACTCTTGAAGCCTTGGAGTTTTTTGCCAGGCAGAACTCTGAGTTATTCTTTTATGTCCTCTTTAATTCCTTCCTTCATTTATTCAACATATAGTAAGGCATTTCGGCGGCCAAGCCCTGTCCGAGGCCCTGGGGTCACAAGGGAATAAGATGCTGTCCTGCCTCTGTGGCACTCATTGTCTGGGAGAGACAGTCAGCAAACCCTATGGAAAAAGAAGTGCTAAGGGATCTAAGTGTACTGGCCGGAGAGGGGCCCTTAGATGTCTGGGGGAGGCAGGGCAGGCTTTTCAGAGGAGGTGACATTTCTGCTGGATCTTGAAAGGTAAGTTGTATATGAGGTAGAGCCAGAGGAGGAGGGCATTCCAGGTAAAGAGAGTAACATACATTACAGACAGGAGAGGCTGGCTCTTCAGAGAAGATGGGGGCTAATGTGAGGAAGCAAGAGGCCAGGAGGCAACCGGTGAGGGCTGGGAGCCAAACTGCAGAGGTGGGAGGTGCCTGAGTCTTGGGGGAACTGGAAATGTGTCATGTGGGTGTCTAGGAACCAGTGAGGATTGTATTTGAGGGAATGGCACCTGGGAAGATTTACTCTGGGCCACCGTGGGAAGGGCGTGGAAGCAGGTGAAGCAAGGAGACTGCTAATGAGGCTGCTAACCTGCAGTCAAGAGCTAGTGGGACTCTGACTTAGGATCCTGCTTATGGGGGTGAAGAGGAGGGAAGGATCTGAGAAAGACCTGGGAGACAGACCCAACTTTGTGGTCTGCTGAATGCTCGGAGGAAATAAGGTACAGTGACCTCCACCGTCTCTGTCCCACTGTTGCCCCAAGGCTGTCTACCAACCACCTTCCTTTTTCTGCTCTCTCTGGGTCCTGGAATTGGGGTATACATAGCTTATTTCACCCTCTCCCCCATCCCAGGGTGTGAGATGTTACGGCTCCCACTCTCTGGGTTGCCAGCTCCCCGGTGTCCCAGGTCATCTCTGCCAAAGATGATGTCATAGTATTATGCTATGCTAACTATATGGGCAGCACCTTAAAATGCAAGCCTCTTCCCATGATGAATGGAGAACATCCAGTTGTTTAGCCAACCACTTACAGTTTGTTGCCAACCTGCAAGAACCACACACAGGCGTCTTGTTAGGCCTGTTGCGACAAGGACCCCATAAATAAACAGCAGAGCGTGTCTTGGTGCATCAGGGCTGGAGAATGGAAATAGAGGCACTATATAAATAATACATATTTACGAAATATATCAGTATGTTAGTGTATGCAGCCATAACCAAATCACCCAGTGTAACAACCCGAAAAGCTCCGAGGGTCAGCCACGTGATTGGCTTCCATCCATCAGTGTGCATCAGCATTAGAAATGACCACCGAAGGGAGGAGGTCCTCCTGCCCACTGACCTCGAGGCCTTTGAATTGAGCCAAGTGGTGAGATTGCAGGTGGGCATCTTGACACACAGCCTTCCTGCCAGGGTCTGAAACCAACTGCGGCCGTGTGTTCCTACAGATGTCTTCAGGTCTGCCGCCAAACAGAAGGCTGATTAGCAGCACGTTGCAGGATGTAATGGGGTGCACCTACAGGAGGATGGCAGGCTAGGGGGAGAGACAGATTTTCAAATCATGCAGATTCGCCTTGGCTCATGACAAGAACCAGTGGGTTGACTCTCCAGGTGCCTCTTACCAGGGGTCTGTAACTTTCAGCCTTTCACCCTGAAGGTAGGACTGGGTTTTCAGAAAGTCCGTTTTCTGTCTCTGCTGCCCCTTTCTGAGTTGTGAACCCCAAAAGGCATCTGGCTGTAGTGTCTGGAGTTCCGAAGAATCAGCTGACAGAATGGCCACTGGAGCGGGCGCCCCTCCCCTTGCTCGTAATGGCACAATGCTGGATTTGAGTATTTTAAATGAAAAATATATGCAGTTAGCTGTGCACTGACAATGTCCTTGAGGATTTGACAGTGAGATTTTCCAGCAGTTGGTCTTCGTTAGGATCCTGGCGGTGTTTAATAAGGCAGTCGAACTGCTGGCACCTTGGGTTCCTGTTTGTTCTCCGAGGGCTCTGGGGCTGCTGCGGTAAGCACATCGACCAGAGCTGATCATTACAAGGGCGTACGCCACCATGAATAAAAATGTCACACGTTTTCCCATCTCACAGCGGTACAAAATGTCAGTCCTGTCAAACACACATTGCGGGGAGCTGTGTGCAGTCCGTACAAATTGGAGAGCTGCATATTCCCCCAGCCTTCTGATATTCTTCATTTGAAGCTGAAGAAAAACAGTTGTTAACCTATTAGCTAGGATTTTAAACTCTGCTGAGGTGGTGGAGGGGTAGACTTTGACACAGATAGAAACGTATTCCAGGGTCCAGGAATTTTAAAACCCTGTTCTCCATCCATTTGTTACAAGGGAAGAAAAAGAAAAAACCCGTCTGTCAAGTGAGCCTGTCTTTCTTTAACAGACACACTGGGGAAATTTGGGGATGTTTCACATCTAAGCTTCCTATTGCTTCCCACTTTCGCATTCCACTCAAAAAATCTCTTGCTTTTTGGGATGACCCTGGGGGATGAACCTGTTGGACCAGGATACCTCTAGGTTGGGAGCTTTTCCTGATCAAAAGCATGCCAGAAATGTCGCCAGCCTTACGGACTGAGTGACTGGAGTCCAGGGACAATGACTCGTTGGTCCAGGTTAGTCAAATGCTGGGCCTACCTAATCATTTGGTACCAGCTCCACAGTCTGGGGCAAGCATGTGGTGGGCCTTGTGCCCAGAGCCAGGGCTCCAGGTGTGAACCAGACACAGCACCATCTTTAAGGGGCCCCTGTCATCAGGGGAGTGACAGAAAAAAGAAGTCTGACTCTGTCAAGCCAGGAAGAGAAGGACGGCTTCCAGGAAAGGGAGACACGCGAGGGATGAGCAGGGTCTGTCAGGGAGGCAGGCATAAGAAGAGCACGCAGGGTGAGCACAACTGTAAAGAGCGGTAGCACGTGAGGGACAGGGCAGGGTCTGTATCAGGCTAGCCAGAGGGGCTGCTTGTGGCAGGCTGGGTCATGGGGCTTGGATGGCTTACCGAGGACAGCCATCCTCGTGTGGGGCTGCGACCAGCTTCCCAGGCCGCAGGTGGATGGAGGAGGACGCAGGTGGCAGGGAGAGCCGTGTGAAGGCTGTCGTAACCTCAGACTCACTATACAGAGGCTGCCATGCAGTATCTGTATGACTACAAAATCAGGAGAAGATTTTTATTTTAATTTGCTAGTGGTGTACTGCTTGGGGTGGACATCATTCTGGAGATGATAAATTAGCCTTAGTTTTGCTGAGCTGGCCCTGGCCCTTAAATGCACTGAGCAAACCCTCACTGAGTCAGGACATAGGCCTGGTGAAATGCAGGTGGCTGCAAAGAGGGACCTTTCTGTGTGGTCAGAACCGGCTCGGCTGGACAAAAAGCTCGAAGGATATTGGGGGAGAACTCCCCAAGGAGAGGGGCACACCCTTAGTCTTGACGAGTTAAGTTTTAACACCTTCCTTCTGGTGTTTGTGTATTAAGCATGGGGTCAGACATGGCTGGGCTCAGCTCCTGGCTCTGCCACCTATTAGCTTAAGACCTGGACTGGACAAGTCACTGAGCCATGTAGCCTCCATTTCTTCATCTGCCAAATGGGGATTTTACCTTCTCTTGCAGGGTTGTTGGGGTTGGTAGAGATCTTATATGTAGAGCTCCTAGCACGGGACCTGGACAGAGCAAGTGCCAGTATCTGAGGGGTTTTCTAGAAGCCCCTCCTCATATCCCCCACCTCCTAGGCGTGTCACCCAGACCCCCTTGATGACACCTCCAGTGGCTGCCCTGGGGTAGGTAGCAGCAAAGCACCCCCCTCCAGCTTCTGTCTGGACAGAGAATGGCACATGTCAGCGGAGCGGCCTGCCCGGTCCCCGGCCCCCCACCCGCATCTGGTGCCTGACCTCCGGCCGCCAATAGGATGCCACCTATTCAAACCAAGCAGCTGCACCTGACCAAAAACAAAAGGCTCCCCGCCCCCGCCCCACTTCTGGCCCTCTTCACACACACACCCCCCTGTCTCCCCCGTCTCCGTCCCCCAAGCCGCTGGGGGTCACTGGGCCCCCTCATAGCCTTCCTCACAGCTGCCTCGCCGCTTTTGTTCAGCATGTGAACTTCCCCATCAGCCAAGCTCCTTGCACGGGAAGTAATCAGGGATCTTGACAAGGCTTCAAACCACAAATGCCACTACAAATTAACCAGCACCACTACAAAACACTACTCCTGTCAACATCAGGGAGGAGCGCGCTGCTCTTCCCAGCCAAGCTGCCTCCGCTCACGCTCGCTCGCGGCGGGGAGAGCGCTGGGGACCAGCCTGAGAGGATGGAGGGCACTGAGTCCCATGCACTCCCTCTCCAGAGATGATGGCTTGCGGACCCAGTGGCAGGTGCTGCGCCTTTTCTCTGAGGGCCACCCCCTCACGGATGGTGCCTCCGGGCGGCGCGGCGTGGCACAGGGCACACCCGCCAGCCACAGACCAAAGGCCAACCCCAGCGGCTTCCCGACTGTCGTGTGAGGTTCAGCAGGAGGCTTCGGTTTCCCCCGCCTAGAGAATGGGGATCACGATTGAGCCGCTCTCCAGAGTTTTAGGACTGACTGGGATATTCGGAGTAACACTGGCCCATCCCGGTGCTCCAGGAGGAGACCCCCCCATGCACACGCACCGCCCCAGCCTCCCTTTCCAGTGAAAAAGCACCTCCTCGTCACCTGGTACGGGCAGGTTGGAAACTTCTTCCTCGGCCATGGTCTAGAAGTCCACCCTGGACCACATCTTGCAAGAAGCGTCCCTCCAAGGTGATAGCCTGGAGCTGAGAGTTACCTGTGCAGATGCTCAGGGCCTGAAGATGCCAGGACCCCATCTCAGGGCCCAGGGCTCTGCCCTGCACTGCTGGCACCAAGCGAGTGCCACAGGACACCAGCGCCGCCCGGCCTCTCCAGCTGTCCTCGCTAAAACTGAAGCAGAGGCAAGCATTTGATCCTCTCAACAAGCAGGACTGGCTCTCACAAGGATGGGCGAGACGATCATAGGTAATGACAGGAGCTCTAAGACAGGTAGGAGCCATGCCTGAGAACGCTGGTTGGGCATTTCATTTTTTCTTTAAGGTTTTATTTATTTATTCATGAGAGGCAGAGACACAGGCAGAGACATAGGCAGAGGGAGAAGCAGGTTCCTCGCAGGGAGCCCGACGTGGGACTCAGTCCCGGATCCTGGGATCACACCCTGAGCCAAAGGCAGACGCTCAACTGCTGAGCCACCCAGACACCCTGGTTGGGCATTTCAAAGGAGACACTCCACACAAATATTAGCTTCAATACACTCCTTTTCAGAGGCATATCAAAAGGATTCCTTTTTTATTTCCATATCTTGCATAATAGCGGCTTTCAGTCCCAAGGAGTAGAAGAGCCCTGCTCTCAGCCCAGAGACCCTTTGTAAAGCCACAGAAAACTTTGTCTTCCTCTCCCAACTGGGGCCATTTCATGCATAGGTCAGAGCATTGATGTGGCTACTAGCCAGGAAGATTAACCAGGTGAACTCTTGCCTCATTAAATAGTGACAGAGTTTAATTGTGAATTTTCTCCTTCTCCTTCTGTATTCCTGGCAGCATATCTGGTTGGGTCATATCCCTAGGACAGAGAAATTCCAGGCATCTGGCCAGCCTCCCCTTTGGGGACACCAGGGCCTCCTCCCTGTGGATAAGACAGAGTCTGATGGGGAAGAGACAGCTCAGCACCGTTCAGAGATAGGACCTGAGACCCCCTTTGGGGCTGGCCTCAGAAGCCAGCTCTCTCCTGCCTCCAGCTTCCATGAGGCACATCCACCTTCTCAGCCCTTGGAAAGGGGAAGCGTGGAGTCCCTGGCTGACTCCCTAGGCAGGTTACCTCCTCACCCCAAGGTTTGCATGCACAGCCTTCTGCCTTCAGCAAAGCTGGTTGGTCCCTTTGGTCTCAGGCATCTGTGTTCTTCTGCCTCCTTCCCCATGCCACCAGTCTCTGGTTGGTATCTGGTCTGGCTCCCCACTGACTTTGACATTTCACCTTCTGTGTGGCCTTAGGTAGCACCTGTTTCTCTACCCATACCCCCCATGCCTGCTTTCCCAGAAGCCAAATAGGGATACTGATTGTGACCTTGAAGGGATGGACCAAGGTGTGTCCTCCATGGGGACTGAATAAATCCAGGCTTTGCTTCCTAAACAGCTAGCCCCTCCCACTTATATCACAGGACCCCTGCCCCAGCCCATGATTAACTCGAGGTGATCTCTTTGACCCTCTTCTGAAGGCCCATCAAGCACTGCTCTATGTGACCCTGAGAAAATCTTTGCCTCCCCTCATCTGTGAAATGGGGTAATGACCCTCATTCCCATCCAGAGGATTCCCTCTGGCTAGCAAGTGAGCTGGTTAGACACTAGACCAAGAGGCAGGAAATGCTTTGGCTCTGCACACTATGTGGGCTGAACCTTCCCCTGCCCCTCCCTTGCACACATTGCACTCTCTGCCCCCGGCCCATGCCAGTCAAGCATTTTCTACCCCATAGCTCTGTGCAGGGGACCCGCTCATCCATGCTGCCCAGGTAATTAAGTTGATATTCTAACACAGCTTCCCCTCCTGACCTTTTGGAAACAATGTGTTTTGCTGCATCAACAAATTAACTGCAAATCAGATGCTGTCCTCATAAATGTGGGTTTCATATCCAATGAGCACACTCACCTGGCCCACATGGCTGACAGATACAAATGCCAAGGGCTGGGCAGGGGCCAAAGAGTTCCTCTTGTCTTTGGGACTTCCATGTCAATCACACTTCCGGGCTTACCCTCTCATGTTTACATCCTACAGTAGTTGGTTGGCCAGGGTTGCTGAGTTCACAACATGTTGGCCTAGCAGGGCCCTGTGTCTAGGGGGGAATGTCTGTCCTTAAAAGCCCACCCATCCTCCTCCCATCTATCTTCTACACCAAGGGCACCAAGGCCTCTGATAGGTTCCTCCTTGCCTAAATCCCTCCCAGCTGCTCTCAATAGAAAAGCCACATTTCTTAGCCTGACATTCAGGGCCCTATTTTGTGAACCCCCCTCCACACACACACCAGCTCACCCAAGGTCATGGCCTCCCTTGTCCTCATATTCATCCTTGCTCTAATCATTTTGGGCCACCATGGTTCCCCTGTACTGTGCAATTGAACTCCCTACCATGCCCAGCCAGTAAGAAGCTCCTCCTTTGTACCTGCACTGACCTCTGCAACCCTCTATCGCCCTTACCTTGTAACCCCCTCTATCAGAGAGGGAGCCCTCAGAGGATGGGACCATGTCTTCGCTCACTGATGTGCACAGTATATGCCACTGCGTATTGAATGAGCAAATGAATCGTGGGCCTCCTTTGGATAGCCCTGGAAAGAGCTCCCCAAATAAGGAAGGAAGGAGAAGATGTGAGTCACTTGCTCATGAGCCTTTTCTCTAAGACACAGATCTCTTAACAACAGATTCTGACTTGGGACGCCTGGGCGGCTCAGCGGTTGAGCGTCTGCCTTCAGCTCAGGGTGTGATCCCGGGATCCAGAATTGGGTCCCACATCCGGCTCCTTGCGGGGAGCCTGCTTCTCCCTCTGTGTGTGTCTCTGCCTCTCTGTGTGTGTCTCTCTCTCTGAATGAATGAATGAATGAATACACACATACATACCTACATATTTAAAAAAAAAAAAAAAAAACAAGGGATCCCTGGGTGGCGCAGCGTTTTAGCGCCTGCCTTTGGCCCAGGGAGCGATCCTGGAGACCCGGGATCGAGTCCCACGTCAGGCTCCCGGTGCATGGAGCCTGCTTCTCCCTCTGCCTGTGTCTCTGCCTCTCTCTCTCTGTGTGTGTGTGACTATCATAAATAAATAAAAAATTTAAAATAAATAAATAAATAAAATAAAAACAAAACAGATTCTGATTTCAAAAGGATTAGCAAAACCCTCTCAGAAAGGATTCCAGATGACTTTAGAAATTTGGGTTGACAAGGAGAGTGCAGTAAGTGCAGTATCCTTTTTTTTTTAAGATTTTATTTATTTATTCATGAGAGACACAGAGAGAGAGGCAGAGACGCAGGCAGAGGGAGAAGCAGGCTCCATGCAGGGAGCCCAATGTGGGACTCCATCCTGGGTCCCCAGGATCAGGCCCTGGGCTGAAGGCAGCGCTAAACTGCTGAGCCACCTGGGCTGCCCAAGAGAGAGTGCAGTATCCTAAGAATACCTGCTGTTTTAGTTCTTGCTCCTAATTGTGTGGTCTCATACTAGTCCTTAACTTCTCTGGGCCTCCTATTTGCTGCCACTGTAGCCAGGAAATCATCCTCCTCCGACTTGCCTCACTGGGGTATGTGAGGCTTAAAGGAAAGAAGAGAAGCAGAAATCCTTTGAAAGGAAAACACATGATGTTAATAAGAGAGATTATGATTAAAATCCAGTCACCTGGGATCCCTGGGTGGCACAGCGTTTTGGCGCCTGCCTTTGGCCCAGGGCGCGATCCTGGAGACTCAGGATCGAATCCCACGTCGGGCTCCCGGTGCATGAAGCCTGCTTCTCCCTCTGCCTTGTGTCTCTGCCTCTCTCTCTCTCACTGTGTGCCTATCATAAATAAATAAAATAAAATAAAATAAAATAAAATCCAGTCACCTTCAACAACGCCTTGCTGACAGCACACTTCCTTGGAAAACCGAGGTCTTCACATCCACAGGACTTTTCTGGGAAGGCTTGAGTCCAACAGGAGAACAGAGGATTGGCTGGTCCCATTCATCACCAAGTGCTGGGCCAGCACCCCACAGCCATAATCGCCCCTCCCACTGCATCCCCACACCAGTGCTTGTGACTCAAGAGTTATATCTGTTTTACTGGAGAGAGAACTGAGTCTTTGATTTAAAGAACCCAACCAAGTGGCAGAGCCGGTATTGAACTCAACTAGAAAGAAACAGAGCCGGGATCCCTGGATGGCTCAGCGGTTTAGCGCCTGCCTTCCGCCCAGGGCATGATCCTGGGGACCCGGGATCGAGTCCCACATCAGGCTCCCTGCATGGAGCCTGCTTCTCCCTCTGCCTGTGTCCCTGCCTCTCCCTGTGTGTGTCTCTCATGAATAAATAAATAAAAATCTATTTGAAAAAAAAAAAAAAAAACAGAGCCAAGACACAAACTCACATCTTTCTAGCCCAGAGTATATTTCTGGGGGTTTTAGCCCAAATACTCTTTGTACTCTAAGAAAGATGTTTCTCCGTGATACAGGTCAAAGGCCACCAGACCTTACATTTCTTGAGGCCAAGAACTGTGTCTTATCTTCTGAACCTCTGGGCCCTGGTTTCAAGCAATTGCCCCATGAGCATACATAGGGGAAATCTTTCCACTCTGTGGGAATGAATCTGCTTCTCCGACTGGACATGACCTTCAGGAAAACAGGTGCATGTATTGATTATCAAGACCTCCAGCCCCACCATCCCTCATCCTGCCCTAGCCCAGCTCAGGAAGTGCCAGATGAATTGTAGAATGGCAGTCTTCTTAGCAAAAGACTGCCAAAGGCCCAGCCTTTTGAACTCACATAAGAAACAGCAGTCAGTGTAGCCACATTTTGATCCAGCCAGGGAACTGAGGATAACATACAACGGGATTTCCATGCAAAGTGCCTGGACCTGGCCCTCACTGTTCTCTGCTCCTTCGGATTTAAGGCTCTTCTGGTTTTGCCTTGACCTACTCCAGCGGTGGAAAGATCACTGGATCCAGAGTTGAGGCCTGAGGCCCACTCCCAGCACTCCCCATGACAGCTAGGGCCCATGAGTGGGTCTCTTTACCTCTCTGCGGTCTGTTTCCTTACCCACAGGTGGACATTCTCCTTGCCACTAGGTCCATGGGAAGAAATGAACAAGCTGGTACCTGCGCTGGACTATTGGCTAGGGTACAGAGAAGAATGAGAGCAGGGCTTCCACCCTCAGGAAGTGGGTGGTGGACGGGGTGGAGACTTTCAAGTGTCCTGGCCAGATCTACAGCCACCCCAGGCCCCACTCATACCATCATAGCCCCCAATTTCAATTAATCCCCAATTCAGCTTCCAGGCACTGGGCCCACGTTCTAGAAAATGATGTGTTGAGTTGACCCTTCCCTAGCTGCTTTCTTCACTTTTTTTTTCCCACCCGAATCACCACTAGTCAATCACCCCTGTGTCCTCTTCTAATTGTCCCCAGAGTACTTGGTTCTATCCAGCCTGTGTCTTCAGCTGCCATCCCACCCCAGCAGGCTTGGGAAGCTCTTGGAGGGGTGTGTCCACTGATGCCTGGCCCTGTGAGAAGCGCCGTATACCCCAGCGCTGAGGCCCTAACATATGTACCACATTACCCTTTCATAGTGTCTTTAAATCCCCCTGACTTACTCTGCTAGCTTCTAGGTTGGGTGTGATCAAGAGTCCGCTTTCTTCCCACCATCTATAAATTCAGTTGCATGGGATCCCTGGGTGGCGCAGCGGTTTGGCGCCTGCCTTTGGCCCAGGGCGCGATCCTGGAGACCCGGGATCGAATCCCACATCGGGCTCCCGGTGCATGGAGCCTGCTTCTCCCTCCGCCTGTGTCTCTGCCTCTCTCTCTCTTTCTCTGTGACTATCATAAATAAATAAAAAAATTTTTAAAAAAATTAAAAAAAAAAAAGAACCAGCACTTCCTGGTGACAGTCAAAGGAAAATAAGCTAATTATGAAATCTAGAAAACTAACCTTTTTTGAGTCTCTATATGCCCCAGAAAGTTTAAGCCAAAAATCATTTGCTGAGCACGTCTTATGTACCAGTACTTTACTAGACCCCAGGATAAACAGAGAAATGAGATGAAGAGGCTGAGAATGACGTTGGCAGGGAAGGGCAGGGAAGGCCTCCTGGGGGAGGTGGTGCTTCAGCCAGACCTCAGAGGACAAATAAGAGCCACCCAGGGTGAGACAAGAGGAAATGGGAGGGTGTTTCAGGCAAAGGGACTAACATGGAAGCACAAGAACACATGAAGCCCTCCGGGAGAGCTGGAGGTTGACCTGGGTTGGATAGGGGCAGTGGGGCAGCAGGGAGACTGGCGGAAGCACCACAGAGGGGCCCAGCGCCTGGAGGGCTATGGACACTTCAGGTGGCATGATCCAGGGGATATTAGCAGGTAGTATAGGGAAAGTGACTCTGGGTCCAAATAAATTAGAAAAATAGGTTATATAAGAAGAAAAGTTAATAGCGTTTTGCCTGTTTAAGGTGGGTTTTTATTGCAAGACTTGGCAGCCTTTGCTGTGCTAACCTGCATTGTGAATCTCCAAAAGGAGTGAAGCAGTAGACAGCATTTCCCAGACTCATCAGGCTGGGGAACCCCCTTTTCTTCCTTCACACAATGCGTCTCTCAGGATGCACTAGGAGATGCTGGCCTTCCACTGAGATGACTTAAGCTGGCGAGTGACACAACTGGACGTGTATTAAGTCCACTCTGGAGCAAGCGTGGAGATGGATGGGGAGGGGAGAGGTTGGAGAGGGGAGCCTGCTAACAGTGATCATTGCTAATGTCTCCTGACACTCTGTGGGAAGATCGTGGCCCACATGGTCTCACTGAATCTTCGTGGCAGCCCCCTTGGGTGGGGGTGGGGGCGGCTGTTACCTACGTTTGCAGATGAGGAACAGAAGGCTCAGATGGTTAAATCCCGGGCCTGTAGAAATCCAAAGGGTTGGGGGAGCTGAGATTCAGTCCAAGACTATCTGACCCCAGCGGCCGCCCCCTTAGTGCTCCACCACCCCCACCAGCAGAGCTGGAAATAGCTTGCTCAGAGGCGATGAGCCGTGAGGACTGTGGGTTGGAGAACGGGTCACCCAGCAGAGAGTGGCCAGAAACAAATGAAGGAGGGGCGTTGTGTGACGGTGCAGGGGGAGGGAGGCATGGATGAGGCAGCAGCCTGTGCACAGTATAGGCGGATCCCCTCTCCCTGTCCTTTTACTTTCCCCCACTGAGCAGTGTGAGCTGGGGGACTCCATTCCTTTTTGCCCCATACTTACCCTGTAAACCTGAAGGAGAGGAAATAGGGTTCCGTGGGTTGCCATGCTTATCTCATTGAATGGCATCGCCACTCCCCAGGTGGCCTCCAAATGAAGACAGATCTTTGAGCATGGTTTGGCCCACACTGCCAACTAACAGCACAGGACCCTAGAGGCCACCCCCCTGCCCGGTGTACCTCCATCCACACATGTCCCAGGTGTGCTATGAGGAACACCCAATCCTCTACCAAGTCCTTCTGCCAACTCTCCCCTTAGGCCACCCTGCCTGACCCTGTGCTAGACACCAGGCATCCAGGGACTCCTGAGATGAGATATGGCTCCTCCTCTCCAGGAGTTGGGTACAGAGAGTGAGTTCCAAGGTATGTCTGGTATCTAAACAATCACTCCAACCAAGTGAGGCTCTAAAGCCCCGTCCAAGAGAAACGGTAGGAGCCTCACATGCAAATTACATGTGGAATTCAAAATGTTTTGGTCACTACATTAAAAAGGTAAAAAAGAGACATGAAATTCATTTTATTTTATTAAAGATTTTATTTATTTATTCATGAGATACAGAGGGAGAGAGAGAGGCAGAGACACAGGCAGAGGGAGAAGCAGGCTCCACTCAGGGAGCCCGACATGGGACTCGATCCCGGGACTCCAGGATCATGCCCTGGGCCGAAGGCAGGCGCTTAACCGCTGAGCCACCCAGGGGTCCCGAAATTCATTTTAATAATACTTATTTAACCAAATAGCCTAAATATTTTCATTCCAGCATGGAATCAATATAAAAAATTGTTCAGACGTTTTACATACTTGTTTCAAACTAAGTCTCTGAAATCCAGTGTGTATTTTATGCCTACAGCACATCTTACTACAAACTCACCACATGTGACCATTGGCTGCTGAAGTGGGCAATAAGGGTCTAGACTTTGTCAGATAATATACTTTTGTGGACAGTGTCGCTGAATGGGGAGGAACCAACCAGAAGCCTCTCGGGGTTTATGGAAGGTCCGGGGTCTTGGTCTAGCATGGGTACTTACTTTCCTTACTCTGCCTCGCCACCTGCCCCACCAGGGTATTGATGTGGGCAGGCCGTTGAAAGGACAACGCTTGACTTTTAAAATAAAGGGTTGGAGGATAGAGCCAAGAAGCCTGTGCTCTGTTGGTGTTTTATTCAAATCCTGATTTCAAAAGCCAAGCGTTTTGTATAGTTTTATTTGTTCATCATTTATTTTGCAGAAATTTTTTTCCAAGGAACAAGGATGAGTCCCCCAAGGAAATGAACATTTGAAAGTGCAGGGAGCCAGTGAGAGGGAGACACGGGGTGATGAGTCCCACATAGCGGGGAGCACCATACAGTGGAAGCACTGCAGGCAGCATCTGACCCACTATCTTGAATAACAAGTAGACATTTGCCAGGCAGGTTGGGACAAGGGAAGTCATGCCGCCTTGAGGGGCAGGCAAGAAAACAAGGCATGAGAGCGGGGGCCATTTGAGGGTCTTCCCAGGTGAGCAAGGATGAAGGTTAGGAGGGGTCTGTGTGGGGCACAAGAGCCCAGGTCTTGGACGACTTGGAAGGCCAGCCCAGAGCCTTGTAGCCTTGTTGCACGGTCACCCAAGGAGGCAGGACAGCAGAGGTCTGGAGGCTGGGGTGCAAAGGGCCACGTTGTGTTTTAGAAGCTTACCCCGACCTGTGTGGAGGCTGGCTGGAGAAGAGCCAGGTGGAAACCCTGCTGGGAGATGATTACGGTGATCCAGGCCTCAGAAATTCACGTGCAGGACCCAGTGCCCAGTTGACATGGGGGTGAGAGAGCGGGAGGCATCGAGGACGTTCCTCGGGTTTCCAGCTTGGGTAACTGAGTGTTTCCTCTTGTGCGCCATGTGTGTAAGATGCATTAAACCACCTCCACATGTACTGATGTTTTAAGTTTCACTTTAACGCAGCCACAAAGACTCCGTCCTACTCGCCTGCCACCTCCCAAGATACAGCGCTCGAGGCCCGTGAGTAGCCGGTGGTTGTGCCCTCCCACCTAACACTGCCTGAACCATCCTCCCCGCCTCACTAAACCTCAGGAGTTTGAACTAAGCTGCCTGGCAAAACAAAACCGGGAATTGGGTTTTTCAGCTTCCCTCTCTGCGTGGCATGAACCCAAACTTGCATTTTCTGGGCTTCTCTCTCCTTTTCCTGGACTGGTTTGGCGACTTGCAGGTCAGAGCTGTAGGTAGCCACAAACCACTATGTGGTGTGTTTGCTGTGTGTGCATCCTTTGAGCACGTCTCCTAGATTGAGTCCTGTTCTGGCCAATGAGCTTTGAAGTCTAGCTCCAGCAGCCTCTCCCTCACAAAGGAAGCAGAAGCCTGGCAGCAGCGGTCTCGTTCCCACCAGATCTGGGTTTGGAAAAGCATTTGATGTCCCTTGGCGAGGGCAAAGGCTACACCCAGAGAATCTTAGGCTGGCTCTGGCAGAGGCAGGCCTCGTGTGGAACTTCACTTTCCCCAGTGAGGTACCAAGTCAGGGCATAAAAAAAGCAGGATGACATGTGAAACACACACACACACACACACACCCGCAATACCTGGGAATGGGGGCAAGGCAGAGAGACTCATCTGAGGTTTTTTGGGACAAATGCCATGGAAAAATATGGGGTATGGAGCCCCATTTTCCTTGGAAAGTCAGCTCTCGGTCATGCCAAGGCATAACCACTGTAACAGGATCCTTGAAAGTGGGAGACTTGCCAGGACCATTTGGTGAGGGCTTTTTATCGAGAGGAGAATTTCTCTGTCTTGTTCAAAGCAACCACAGCTCCTACAGCCCAGCAAAAGGGGTCAGGTTCCTGTCCAGCCTTGATCAGCATTGCCGCAAACTCATGTCCCAATCCCTGCCCTTCCCCTTTACCAATGCACAAGTCCGCATCCATCCTGTGACACGTGGCCACCGAAGGGCACAGGTGGCCAGGCCCCACAGTGCCCATGCCCAGCATCGATTGGGTGGCTGCCCTCTGTGTGGATGCTAGAAAATTCTGTGGCACTGTTTTCCTTTCCTTCCCTCCTGTGTGTGGGAGTTGGAGGGCAGGGGAAGTTGGCAAGGATTTAGATACCTTCACCTACAGTTCCCACCACAGACAAGATCCCTCCCGGACCCAGTCAAACCATGATTAGGCCAAACCTGATCAGCACGGCTGTGGAGGGGCTGCTGGGGTGTTTCTGATCACTGTCAGTGGAAGGAAGGCATGGCAGAAAGAAATGGCTTTGTGGGACAGGAAGTCCCTTCTGGGTTCAACCTTGTGTGAATTAGTGAGAGCTTCAGTAGAGGCGTGAGCATGCTAATTTGCGGAAGTAGGCAGAGCTAAGCTTGCGGACCGGACCAGGGCTGTGTGACTTGTGGGCGAGCACTGAAGCTCTGAGCCTCGCCTCTCTCCAGCGTGTCTTCACCCAGAGCCTTTGACAGAGGGAACGGAGGTGACCCCTGTAAAGCACCAAAGACGGTGCCTAGCACACAGCAGTGCTTCTTACTCTTCTTAATGAGTTTTTAAACCTTACAACTTCTAAGGAATGACTCTATTTCCGAGTGACTATCATTTGCCTGGGACCCTTTATAGTCAGCGAGTCATCCCCGCTGGGTCTCATAGTAACTCTATGAAGTAAGCATCGTCTCCACCCATTTTAGAGACAAGAAAACTAATGCTTGGTAACTTAACTCAAGTCCCTCAAGTGCAGATAGGAGTCATCAGACATGAGAACCCATGGTCTTTCCAGCATCCTGAGCTCCCAGGACCCTCTATTTGCATTTCCATGGAGTCAGTTGTATAAAATACTGGGGCAGTAGGGCGCCTGGGTGGCTCAGTCGGTTAAGGTGTCCACCTCTTGATCTCAGCTCTGGTCATCACCTCAGAGTTGTGCGATTGAGCCCCCACATAGGGCTTTGTGCTGGGCATGGAGTCTGCTTTAGATTCTCTGTCTCTCTCCCTCTCCCTCCCTACCTCCTCTCTCCCTCTCTCTAAAAAAAAATAGTTTCCCTCTCAAAATAAATCTTTTTTTTTTAAGAAAGGTGGGGGAGGGGCACCTGTGTGGCTCATTCGGTTAAGCATCTGACTCTTGATTTCAACTCAAGTCATGGTCTCAGGGTTGTGAGATCGAGCCCTGCATCTGCCTCCATTCTCTGTGGGGAGTCTCCTTGAGATTTTCTCTCTTCCTCTGCACCTCCCCCACTCACAGTCATACACGCACTGTATCAAAATAAATAAAATCTTTAAAAATAATAATTTAAAAAAACTTTAGCTTTTAAAAAAATAAATAATAACAATAATTGTAATTAGGGGATCCCTGGGTGGCTCAGTGGTTTAGCTCCTGCCTTTGGCCCAGGGCATGGTCCTGGGGTCCCAGGATTGAGTCCCACATCAGGCTCCCTGCATGGAGCCTGCTTCTCCCTCTGCCTGTGTCTTTGCCTCTCTCTCTCTCTCTCTCAGCCTCTCATGAATAAATAAGTAAAATCTTAAATAATAATAATAATAATAATAATAGTAATTGGCAACCAGCTAGGCTTCCTATGGAATCTCTAGGGCAGTATTGGGGCTTGGCAAGGATACAGAGGTGAAGAGAATTAACATTTACTGGGAACCTTTTCTGCACCTAGGACTGTGCTGGGCACTTACATAATTATGGTCTCCTTTGTCCCTACAGTAAGCAGCCCAGAGGAGGCAGAGGCTATTTCCCCAGCTTACAGCCAAGACCACAGAGATAAGAGGCCAATCTGGCCTTGGAGCCCAGGCCTGTCCCTCCTTAAGCCAGAGGGTTGCTCTCAGAATTTCATGTAGAGACCTAGGGTCAAGGCAGGCAGGGGCCTCTTGCAAAGCATGATCTGGGGCAGGATTGTTCACCTTGCAAAAACTCAGGTATTGGAGACAGCTAAGTGGACTCACTGCGTTTTCTCACCATTGTGGGGACTTGTGCAGACCAGGGGAGGCCCAGCCACACCCACTGGCAGCTGAGTACTTGGGAAGGCAGACATGGCCTTGAGAAAAGCCCAAGTAGCATTTGCCTGTGTCACCACACTAGTGCAGGAGGCTACCAGCCTGGTACTTGGTGCTGTACTTGCCCTGGGTTATGGTGCATTCATGTGGCAGAGTGCCTAGCAGAAGTGGTTTTCCTGGGCTTGGAAGTCAGAGAGGCCTGCCCTGATTTGAAACACAGGTTAGCATGTATGATTTTGAACAAGACATTTAATTTCTCTGAGTCTCAATTTCATCATCTGTGAAATGGGTTTAGTAACACTGCCTGGTGAGTAGTAGAGTCACATGTGTGTAGTGCCTACACAGTCCCTGGCACGAAGTAGCACATATACCCTACTCCTGTCATCCCAAACACCATCTGCTAAGCAGGGTCACTCTGGGACTAAATTGGGAGTCCTGGAAGGTGTGTGCTCTCTGGGCTGAGCAGTGCTCTGTGCCCCCGAGTGTGTTAACTCTGAGTCCACTCATGTCAACCTTTCCAGTGGGCACCACTGTCCACTAGGGATGAATCTGGGAGATGTGGGGCATGGAATCCCTCAAGGGCCTTGAAAACAATGGCCTGACCAGCGCTTGTGTCAGGAGCCTCTGGCCCCCAGCTGGGCTTTATTGGGTACTTAGCCACAAACGTCTGGGCAGGATTGGGGCTGTTGGCCCAGGGTGGCAGGAACATGGGGGTAACCATTCAGCCTTTCTGGAAGGAGCTTTGTAGCCCGGCACCTGTGGCTGGAGTTTAGATGTTACCAAAGGATTTAGATTTTCTTTTCAAAAAGAAGAAAAAGAAAAGAGCAGAAGAAAGCCTTGCCAGTGTCTGGTGGACTAAGGGGAGTGGGTTGGGGCGCACAGGGGAGAGGCAGGCTGTGGTCGGCCGCATGTGAAGTGCTTTATAAGCTCTGTATTTATTATTTCTTGCTCACCATTAAAATCAAATGTACTCGGTGCTTTTGTATTCAATACACATTTAACCCTGCCGACTTAGATTTCTCAGGTTTTAAATCCAGTGGGGGATTGGCTGGTTTCCCAACTTTCCTCGCAAGTCCCCCTTGAACAGAGCTCAAAATCCCTGTTTAGCATTTTCTCCCCTGGTGCTGCTGGGATCCCAGCACTGGTGGGGCTAGTCGTTGTGTATGCGTGTGGTTTCTCCCCTAGCCCCAGCCCCCTCCCCTCATAAGCACCCCCAAAAGATGGGTGTGATTGCTGAAATATGACGGGCCAGTTGTCGGCACCGTCCTGTGATTCGGGCTTCATTAAACCATCTTGTCTGTGTGTGTGCCGGAGCCTGGTTGCGGCTTTAGCTGACCGTCTGCAGCCGTGTGTGTGTGTGTGTGTGTGTGTGTGTGTGTGTGTGTGTGTGTGAGAGAGAGAGAGAGAGAGACAGAGAGAGAGAGAGAGAGAGAGATTCGTGCATGTACCTTCGACTCCTGTGTGTGCCTCAGTGAGTGTGTTTGTGAGACTGTGAATGTCGGCGCCGTGAGGCCTGTGAGTGTCTCTGGATGGTGGTCTGTGTCATTTTGTGCCTGGCTTTGTCCACACCAGTCAGGTGTGTGTGACTCCGGGCGTGTGTGTAGCTGTGCAGGTGACTGACTGCCTCTGGGTGTGTTGTGCCTTCCTCTCTCCCCTGCCTCCCTGCCTCCCTGCTCCCCTCCCCCAGGCCTCTCCCTGCTCTGTTCTATCATCCCTAATGAAGCAGTCTTCTCCATCGATCCTGCTGATTGCCAACCCATTCCTTTTGTTTGTTGGCGCTGAGCCATTCGGCGGCACTCTGACAGCTCAGCTCGTCTAATTAGCTCTGTTGTTCTTTTTCTCCATGTTTCACCACGTTGCAAGTTCAGTTGAAGTTGCCACAAACTTAATCCCCCCCATTTCAGCCACAAGTTCACATTCCTCACCCGCCTTTATTGTAGCGAGGAGCAGCCGTGTGCAGGGACAGGCTGACAGGCCTTAATATCTGACCTTTCCTGAAACCCCCACCCCACGACCTCCAGGGCAGGGCAGAGCTGCTCTGTCAACCCACACTGCACATCTGCATTTGTGGTGAAAAGCCTGGGGGAGCGTTCCAACCCGCGACCCCGTTGAGCAGCAGCGACAGGGAGAGGGGTCTGGCTGTGGTCAGGGAGACTGGCTCAGAGTTTGAATGCCGGCGATCTAGCCATCCATTCAGTCAGCAATGGTGACCGGATGTCTGCTTTGTAGCAGGCACTGTTATAACGACACTGATGATAATGGCAACATTATTGGGCACTTCTTAGATTCTAAGCAGCCACATTTCATTTGTTCCTAAAAGTCTTGCTGGGTGACAGTGCCTGTAAGACCAGGCACTGAGCAGGTTACTAGGCAAGGGTCAGGTCATCTTAGATGGCATCTTCTAATCAGAGATACCACATCCCTGTCTTCTTTTTGTTATCAGTAAGGTCACAGAGAAGCCCCCAATATGTGCCAGACTCCTTGCTGGCACTTTTCCTACACCATCTCATTGGATGTTTATTCAGAGGAGCCTCGTGCAAGAAGACCACAAGTTTGGTGGAATGCATTTGGCTGCTACTGCATCTCTGATTTGCCAAACAAGGCTGAGATCAGACTGGCCATTCCACAGGAAAAACTTTGGTTAGAGCAGATGTGTGAAGACCTGAGAACTTGATGAGACTCTGTGAAGACTTGCCTTTTGTGCAGCCAACTTCTGTAATCTGTATTCCTCAGCCACTGTGCTGTGTCGCCCACAAGTTGCTGGGGGGTGGGGCGGGGGCTTCAGGGGAGAGGGCTGGCAGTAACTGGAGCATGTGTGTGCTCTCCTTCCCTGTCTTGTCTGAGAACCTCAGCGATGGTGGCATTTAATCTACTTTGGTCCCTCATCTGCAGAGACAGAGCAAGCCCCCTGCACTGGAATGTCCAGGCATATTTATTGGCAACAGAAGTCATGGCCAGACTTTCTCAGTTTAGCTCTTTCCAGTCCCTCTCTGGGGTTGGAAATGCTCAGAGATGATGGTGCCAAATTTTAAGGCATGTAATGTTGATTAGACCAGACAAGTATCCTTCTAAGGACACCTAGAAATTTTTAGCCTAACTCACATCATAAGCCCTTGGGCGGGGTGGGGGAGGAGGTATCTTTTTCCTGTGGGCCCCCTTCTTGGCTTTCAGAGGGAACAGATCAGGGGGGAGAAAAATATCTTGCTGCAGGCCAGCTGTGGATTAGGAAGTTGTATACTTCACTGTCAAGTACACCCACCACTGACCCTCAAACTGGGTCCATGTGTATGCAGGAGCTCCATGGCGTATGTGTATCCAGGCTGAGCCCACCTGGGAGGTCTGCCCAGGAAGGCCTGGGCAACAGAAAGATGATTTTTATTGGCACTCTTTAATGCTATCATTTGCTTTATTCCCCCATCCTACTCAGGAAAATAAGCATCCTGTAATTCAGTTGCTAAAAAGAATGAAATAAGCACATGCACCCTAGAAATAAAGTCCAAGTGAAACCTTTTTGTTCTGCCAAACCAGTTGTAGGGTTCTAGAAGAAGGCAACTGGGGACTTATCATAAATGAGGGCCTCTGTGTTCTGGGTCCCATATGGACATTGTCTCGTTGAGCTCCCGTGGCAGCCCTGCCAAAACTCACATGATGCTGTCCCCTACTTGCAAGCTCTTCAAAAGGACCTTTGCCATTTGAGTAGGCCACGGAATTCCAGGTCATGTGTCTGCTGCAAATTCAGGGGCAATGTTCTCACAATAAGCAGAGCTTTTGTAGCCTGTACCATGCCCATGCCTCCACATTTATTTGGGGGCTGCTTATGTAGATCTGCAGATCTGTATGGCTTTCCTGTATGGCTTTTCCAACTGACTCCCTGGGGACTTCCCCCTGTACCCATTCTAGGTGCGCCCTCCCCGTCCACATGTCGTGAAGAGACCGAAGAGCAACATCACGGTGGAAGGCCGGAGGACTTCTATCTCCAGCCCTGAGCAGTGAGTGCCCCTTTGCTTCCCTTCCTTCTGTCTGCCAGAGCCCAGGGGGCCAGGCCTTTGTGGGGTCCTTGCTGCAACCCTGGCCTTTGAAAGGCTTCCTGGAGCCCCAAGTGGGTGTTTCAACAAAGAGGTAGTCGGGGAGCTGGGCTTGATCTTTTATGTTGGCTCTTGCTAGCAGTTGTCACACCAGCAGGAAGCCCAGAGGCCAGGGAGCCAGGCATCTGGGCTGGGTTTTGAGTGGTGACACCCAAAGTGGATTCCAATAGGCTCAGAAGAAGGGTCCCAGCCTGGGTCCGCAGGGAGGAGCAAGGACCCTGGTCAAGGAGACGATATATTTAACAAAGACCACCACTCTCCTAAGCCTGGGGCGCTTGAGGTCTCTAGAACTTCGATTTATACCCAGAACTGTCCTCACCCACTGTCCCACCCCCACCGGTACCTTTGCTCCCCTGTGCCATGGCATTTATTTATTTTATTAGGGCTTGGCTTTCCCACTTCCTGTCAGGCCCAGAGCTCTGTGGGCAGGCACTGGGTGTTCTACCCGGAAGCTAGCATAGGGCCCGGCTCAGAGTCACATGCAGGAGAGATGCGGGATCAAGGAGGTAACTAATGAGGTAAATGGAAGAGCAACACCTAGAGATGGAGCTGCCCAAGTGGTGTGAGACTTAGAGCTGCACGCAGCCCCAAGTCCAGAACCGTCTGGAGGGCCTCCCTTTGTCCCCAAGGCCCATAGCTCTGGGGCTCTGCCCAGACAGCTCAGCAGCTACACACTGGCCTCCTGGGAGGCTTTGAAAAAGTACACGAAATCATCTCGGTCTCAGGTTTGTTACGGGAACCAAACCAGCTGCCCCAGGAACCCTGAGGTCCCTTGGGTGATGAGAGGAATGCTCCTCCTGTCCGCTCTACTTTCAGAAGAGTGGTCAGGGAAGGAAGCTAAGGGAAATGGCAGGCTCTAGCCAGAAAAGGAGCCAAAAGGAAGAAACAGTTCTGACATGGCCTATCCCGGGCTGCGGTATACTTCAGCTCCTCTAGGATACTCTGGTTTACAGTACAGCGGCACTTGATACCACTGCGTTGTTTCAGAACCAGCCTACCTAGGCCTACTTAAACCTTGCCCAGAAAGCTATGGGAGACTGTGTGTGTGCGTGTGCATGTGCGTGTGCGTGTGTTCGTGCACACGTGTCTTGAAAGATGCTTGGTTATGCAAAATTTGGAAGAGAGGACTTCTGAAGTTGGTTGTAGGTATAACTTAGCCTCTGCACAATAGGACAGTGGGAATATTAAGGACTACGACTCTGGCCGTGACTGGCATGGATTATGATTGCCCCCTTGTGGAGAAAATGCTGTGTAGCTTCAGAGCTCCTCAGAACCTAAAGATTTTTCTTTAGGGAAGGATGAAATTAGTTACTTGTCTTTAAAAATGGGCTAAATCTTTTAGACACTGTACTGGGATACAGGGCCATGGGCCTGTGGATATTGAAATGCAAACCCAGAACATCCTTGTATTGCACGAGAGCATCCCAGATCAGCGACACTCCCATGTTTTACTGAAAAGCATTTCCCACATTGTGTCCAGGTCACTGATTAGAGGTTGGAATTCCTAATTGTGTTTATTTACGCCATCACTCTCCCATCCCAGTGATAGAGGATGCCCCTTCAGTACATGCCAAAAAGCCAGTGTCTGCTAATCCTGTCATCCTTGTTGTTAGCAGAATTGTGCCCATATCACTTTTCATTTCTTTTTGCGATATGCCTCGTTTTAGATTTCTATTCAGGAAACATTTGGGGTGGAAACAAACCAGTGGGAACATGGGAGCTAGTTTAGTGGGTTGGCAAACTGGCAGTGATAGAAAACAAATGACAGCTTCTCTGTGGCCATAGCTCACAGCCGCTCCAGCCCTCCAGGTGATAAAGAAGTACATTTTGGGATATTATTCTAAGAGTTTCTGCTCACAGTTTTTAATGGGGGGGGGGGGGTCGCTGTTCTCCCGTAATACCAGTGACATGTCTGGTGCAACTGGGGCATTTTCCTACATCTCCTCACATGCTGCCCACCCCCCCACCCATAGTGCTCCTCCACTTCCAAATGCCATGTCACAACAGCACTTGGATGTGTTTTTCTCAACTGTCATCAGCTCCAGCTGGCAAGACCAAGTTCTTGAAACACAGGAAGCATCCAGCGGAAAATATTTTAATAAAACAGACTCCTCATAAAATATTGTTCTGGGGGGAAAGAAACCAGCTCCACCAATCTGTCAGCATTGTGTTGGGAGACACGAGAAGACAAGCCGGCAGGCAGGAGCCAGATCCTAATGGGCCTTTGTTGCGGGTGGTTCCGTGTGGGGCACATAGACTCCGTGCCTGGCCCTTTAATCTGGCCTGGATTTTCTGGGCTCACGGATCTTTGTCCCCGCTGGGAATATCAAAGTACATTGGCAATTTAGGGGGTTTGGACAGCAGAAAGAGATACAAGATCTTTGAAGTATAGGGAGGGGTTCCGCCCTCCCGACTTCTCACCCCAACTCTCACTTCCAAAAAGCACATTAAATAATTAACTTTGTGGACAGCAGGATGGAGCTGATTAACAATAAGACAGTCTCTGTGGCCTCACGCGGCCGCTTGACGTCTGGAATTCATCAAGGCCCAGTAGCATTGGCTGCCAGCTCTGTGGCCGGCCTCTCTGCTGGATCCAGTTCTTCCTTTCCAGATGATGTCCATCTGTCCATTCATGCAGCCATTCATTCTGCAGATAGCTTTAAAAACCAACCAGGTGTGAGCTATTTGGGATTTTTAAGAGGAAGCCTTTAAAGAGAAGCACCCCTCCATTCTGACTCTTTTTGACTTGCTTTTTCCCCAAAACAAAACTTCTCCAATGTCAGCTGTCCTTTCCAAAACAAAGGCGGATGTCCTCACCCCTTAAAACCATCTGATGACAATTCAAAAAACACTTCAGAAAGCTTTCTGGGGAAGCCATTCCCTGTGTTTTTCAGCTTACACTAGCTGATTAATATTCAGTGACTATTTCTCCTCAAGAAGTACTAGCTACTTGCATTATTATTCTGAACGGGCTGCTGAAATGCCCTGCAGATTCCCCAGGGTGAGAACTAGGGCTAGGAGGGGTCAGGCAGCATGGGCTGGAGGTCCGGGGCCACCTAACAGCAAGTACAGTCAAGCCCCTCTTGTGTTCTAGGCCCTCTTCGGCTGGTGTTTGTTTCTTTCACCAAATGGGAACTTGGGCTCAGAAAATATATTTGACCAGTGTTCCCAGGTCATCCAGTTAGAAGGTGGCAAGGCCAGGACTCCAGATGCTGCTTGATTTCATTCTCTCAATGACACTCTGCTGCCCACAGGGGTCACTGGTCAGTTTGGCTTTGCTTAGGGAGATGGTTCTGAGCCCTGTTTCCTAAGATGTCTTGCTCCACACACCACCCTTCTTCTCTGGTTCCTTGAAGTTGGGAACTGGAGCTGATCAGACCTCCTCCTGGCAAAGAAAGTGTCCCCTGGTGCCTGAGTGTTTCTACCTTAGGGAAGGAAAAACAAGCAACATTGACTGAATATCCTATGAGATTGTGAAGGGTGGATGGTGGCTTTCCCACCTAACAGAGAAACTGAGGCTCAGAGGGAGACTTGCTAATAGAACTAGCCCAAGGTCTGAGCTAGAAAGTGGTAGGCCTGACACAGGCCTCACCCCTCTTCCAGACCATCCAGGCGTTTTGTTGAGAACCTAAGTGTGACCATGAGCTACTCTGAGTGATGGGGATAGTGGAGACAGCAGGGGGGGGGGGGGGGGTCATGGCGAGGTTCACACCTCCCACCCGTTAAAGGTCATTTCAGCTGTAGTGTGTGTGGCTGTCAGGCCCCAACGTATTTTCCCCTTAGCCTACCAGGTGTAAGAGAATTTCCCATCAAATGTGATGCTTAGAAGGAGCCGACAGCAAACTCTAGAAGGCAGCCCTGTGCTCAGTACTGCTCACCTGCTGGTCCCCAGGCACCCCTCTCTACCAGGCTGCCCATCATTTGTTCCCTGCAGTGGGGACTGGGCAGTAGCCCTCACAGACTGGCAGAGGGTACAGAGCGGACGTGGTTACAGACAGCCTCCAACTTGGTTGTTACAACAGCCCAGAAAGGCAGGGCTGTCTTCTGAGTCTTAATAGCCAAGAGGCTGGCAGTCAGTATAGCTCAGGGATGCACCCAGTGCTGGCCAGCTGCAGAGCCTGAACTCTCGAGTGTACGCCTCTGTCTCCCCTCCAGCTGGTGAGCCCCCAAACACCCTCATAGGAGTCCTGATGGGCCACAGGCTGTTTATTTGATGTTTTGAGGTACTAAGTAGGAGTGCTCCAGATTCAGGCACCAAGGGCCCACAAGCCATTGCCCTGCTCACCTCACTGGCCAGATTTGTACAAAATCTCCTCTTTTCAAAACAATTTCATTTGTCTGTAAAAGTAACCCAACAACCTTATAATCGGGAAGTTTGGGAAGAGACAAGTTCATTCTGAACCTCACTGCTTACTGGCATTTCTGCAATTCCCCTCTGGTGTTTGTCCTATATATATTTTGCAGAACTGCAGCTTCCTTGCAATATTCCATCCTGTGGACTTGCCCCACGTCCTCAAAACCCCTCTTCACAACTATGGCAAGATCCTATTTTGTGTACATGCCTGGTCCATGTCACCACACCCCTCGTAGTAGATTTATAGATTGTTCTAGACATTCACTAACATGAAATGCCAGAATAAATACCCTTGGTCTTAAAGCTTTTCTCATTTGACATCATTGTAAGGAATGGAATGATTAACAACTACCAGTAGCCAAGAACTGCCTGCTAAGCACTTTACAATCACCATTTCATTTAATCCTTGCAAGAAATCTGAGGGAGTGGGTATCATTAGCTTGATTTTATAGAAGTAGCTGAGACCCTGAGAGATTGTCACTGCCCTGTACTAGGGGCAGATTTCTGCTCCATATTGCTAAACAACTTGCTAAAAGATTTGTACCACTTTACACTCCTGCCAAAACTCTGGACTCCCTGCCAATCTGGGTCTGGGGGACCTAGGGGAACATGCATGAGAAATCCTTCTGACGAAGGAGAAATTCTGCAGGTTGCACTGGCTGCACAAAGACCGTCTGTGCACCAAACTGCCAGCCCACACCACTTAGGGATGACAGAGTCTCATCATCCAAATTGCACCATGTGACCCCAGCATCCAAAGCCCCAGAGGATTAAAATAAGATCAGAAGAAGCTGCCAGAAGCATTTAGTGAGAGCTCTGCCCAAAGAGAGGTCTCAAAACACTGCAATTGTATCTCCTCAGGCCAATCTCCTCAGGCCAGTTGCACTCATGCTCTGGCAAACAATGATGTGCTGCTCCCTCCACCTCCTCAAGAGCTGGGCTGGGCACAGCCTCCCTGGTGCTGGCCCTGGATCACAACAGGCAGGGGTAGAGCTCTGGCACCCAACAGAGCTGGGTCAGCATCCTGCCCACCAGCTGCCAGCCAGAGACCCTGGGCAAGACTCTTTGCCCTCTTTCTTGCAACACAATGCCTGCTCACATCCCAAAGAGTGAAATTCAGGAAGCTCCCCACAGGAGCCACACTCACACTCAGGCTGGCAGGGTACATCAGTCTCCCCTCCTGCAGCAACACTATCAGCCATCTGGTGCTCACCCTGCTGCCTCCCCATGAGCTGCACCCTCCCCTCTCCTCCCTTCCCCATGCCCACAATCCCCTGGCTTCCCCCTATACAGTGCTGACCTGCCATGTATCACACACAGGTGCTAAGGCACATATACACCCCAGGAGCCAGAGAGTGCTTCCAGGCCCAGCCCACCATGTGCCCTTCAGCTTTGACTCCAACTCCTGGATCAGATCTAGGCCAGACCTCCGCTCGGGATGTTTACTGAATGAACAAACAAGGGAATCACTGAAGGCAGGCTGAAACTTATAGCCCAGCACCCTGGAGATGGGGGAGGGGTGTCAAGTAACCACAGATGTGTAAAGAGCACCTACTATGTGCCAAGTGTGATTGGGATGTGATTGTGAGGCTACCAGCACCTCCCCTACCTGGGCCATCAGAGTCAGAAACTGCCATCAGCCCCAGGAGCAAGTCTCCAAGATGCCAGCTGGGCCCAGGGCCCCAGGGGTAGAGACAGGTGTCTGGGTACTACCTACTGGCAGCCTGCAAGGACCCACTTCCTGAGCAGCTAAGAGTCCAAACATCAGAGCAGAAGGTCCCAAACCCAATTAGCAATGTGAGAGGCCCCTGACCCCATTCTGGCCCCCGACCCCACTCCGGCCCCCATCCCCACTCCCAACAGGGGGTTTTGGGCCCTGAAGACAAAGCCACACCAGGAGCCAGACATGGAGTCTGAGCCCAGACTGGAAAAGCAGGAACTGCCAAGGAGTCTCCAGGGATGTGCAGCAGCCCAGGAAAACACAGGTCTCCCTCATCCCCAGCCATTTGTGCCTGCCACTTGGAGGGAAGGACATCTCCCAGGAGCTGTCATAACAGGAGTTAGTGCCAGCTGAGAAACCAAGCCTTCAGCATGCCCTGAGAAAAGGTGCCCCACCCTCAGACTTGCCGGTGTCAGCCTCCTCTGAAAACTTTGCCACCTCACCTGAGCCGTTCCCTCTTCCAGGCGCCTTGCTGCCATTTCTCAGCAGCTGTTCAGGCCCAGCACTGCCAGTGTGTCACCTTGGTTAACCTGCCCCACTCCCCAGAAGTATTCACAGTGCAAGCGTGTTAGCCTGTCCAGCCATGAAGGAACCAAGGCTCTAACAGCTGGAATGATCTGCCTTGGGTCAAGAATGTACACCTGGGTCTGCAGGGTCCCACACCCACATCCACTGCTCTCTCAGCAGACACATTGCCCTCCACCACTGCTCCCATGGTCCCCACCAAAGACTCAGACTCCTGGCAGGCAAAGGCCATCTTCAGGTGAGGGGCAGTTCTTCACAATCTACACAATTTCTCTTCTGGGTAGGAAAAGCGTGGAAGGTGTTCCCATCCCCCTCTTCCCTCTTCCAATGAGCCTAGAAAGTGGGAAAGTGGGGTGAAGCCCATGTTCTGTGTTTAGACCTCTCTATCTGTGAGAGCGCCCACCCAGTGGGCCTAGGAAGGACTTCTCAGGATGTCTGGGGCATGGGTGTGGACATGTAAAACTGACACTAGTGACTTTTTGAAAGAAGGAATGAATGAATGAGCATAAGGTTGATAAATAGTCAAATAGGCAGACTGATGAAGATCGGAAAGGCAAAGGGCACAGCCAACCTGAGAGAGAGATGGGGCCAAGCCAGTAAGGCCCCCTTCTGCCTCCCCAGCCGCACCCTCCCGTATCACCCCCTCACCACTCCTGTTGCCTCAGTCCTTGTGCAGATTCAAGACCCTCCACCACCTGGTCCCTCATAGCCTCTTTTCTTGACCCTACTACCCTGACGTCAAGACCCCTGTGCCCACTCCTCCCGGAGACATGCCAAGCCATCCTGCAGCCTCCTCCCTACTCACAATTGAACGCCCAGTTCCCACACCTCCCGAGAGCCATGCAGACCCCCACCACTGCCCTCTGGCAGAGCAAGTCCCCCATGGGGTGAGAAAAACCTGATCTCACACCCACCTGTTCCCACAAGACCAGTTCACTTGACAGGAAGAACACTCTCTCATTGGTGATCATGACTCATTACAGCAGTGATCCTCTCTCTTCTTGTTTTAAAGTAGATACATACAACTGAGTGGAAAGATCCAGTGTCCCACAGGTTCTGTATCTATGTCCAGTTCTTTCTCCCTGAGAATGGTCCCAGCCATACACATTGCAGTTTCAGAGCTTGAAACTTGGGTCTTGTACCAAGCTGGTTTCCCCCAAAGACCATTCTGACTTGCTTTGGAGCTTTGTTGTATTGTTTTAACCAATGTACATGCTCAGATGTGGTCTCGAGTCCTGGCACTGTGTTGTGGTGATGGAGAGATGGTGTGACCAGGTCCCCAGGTGGTTCTCCCAGGTAGTTCTGATGTGCTATGGCAGGCCCAACTGGAGGGCCAGAAGGTTTTTGAAGGCAGGAACCAACTTATATTCATCCTTGAATACCTAGAGAAGATCCTGCACAGGATGGAAATGCCCAGAATCTACTTGTCAGCAGGTGAATGTGGTGTATGGATAGTAATTGAATATGTACTGTGTGCTGGGCATTAGGCAAAGCCCTTTATGAATAATTTCATTCGACTTTGTGATAACACTGTCAGAAAGGCTGTAGAATCCCCATTTTACAGATAAGAAATTAGGTGCAGGGCAGCCCCGGTGGCCGCCTGCAGCCCGGGGTGTGATCCTGGAGACCCGGGATCGAGTCCCACATCAGGCTCCCTGCATGGAGCCTGCTTCTCCCTCTGCCTGTGTCTCTGCTTCTCTTTCTCTCTCTCTCTCTCTCTCTCTGTATCTCTATGAATAAATAAATTAAATATTTTTTAAAAAAAAGAAAAGAAATTAGGTGCAGGGAGGTAAAATGACTTTCACGAGGTCATCTGGCTGGGAAGTGGGGGATGGTGCAAAGCTGGACAGACTGGCATCCACTGGGCAGGCAGGACCTGTCCCTGTCCTGGGGCCCGTCCCCCGTCCTCAGCCCATCAGGAGCCTCGTAATCAAAGAATGCTAGAGCGGCCAAGACATTTACAAAGTAAAGATCCTTTGTGCTGGAGTGAAATGATCCTTTAAAAATGATCACCAGCTCCCCTCGTTACCTCTGGAGACCAAGTCCTTGCTGATTTTTTTCCCTTCTTTATCTCAAGTACATTTAAATGTCAATTAAATTTGAAATATCTACATTTGTCAGCATTTCATTTTGGGCCGGCGTGACGTGCTGCTGATTTGTCCACGCAATGTGACACATGAAAAAAACTCTCGAGATGCAGATCTTCCTCATTAAAAAATAAGCCCATGCGATCCCGGCACGGCAGAGAGCCACAGAGCACGTCCCTGCTTCCTGACGCCGTATCTCTGACATGGTATTTAAAAAGGAACAGCCGCGCCTGTCACCACTGTCACATGCACGCGCTAACCGGCGACACATTAAACCAAACATTAGAAAGGGTTCGGGAAGTCATCTGCATGGGAACTCTGAGCCGAGATGAGGTGGGCAGAGGCAGGAGCAACCGTGGAAGACGATGGGGTCTGAATGGTGATGGACGGCAGGCCTTTCTTTCTCGCCAAGACTCTGGCAGCCCTCGCTGGGTAGCCAAGTTCACCACGACCTGCCTTTTCACAGACAGCTCTTTGTGTGTAATAAAATCCAGGCAAGTGGTGGGTGGCAGACTGCAGGGTAGTAGCTGAATTGGGTTAATGAGGGAAGAGGTACACTTTTTTTTTTCTCATATTCTGCCTTAAGCTAATAAAAAATTTAAACCTGGACATTTTCAGCGATTCATCCTTTATCTCTGACAAATAATCTGACTGTATGTTTCATAGGAGGACATGAGCAGCTGAATTTAAATAAGTTTATTTTGAAATCTCCCTTTTTATGAAAAGTAGAAGGGGGCATACCCGCCCACCTATTTCATTGTTTCAGATCCACGGAGCTCAGGAGGCAGGATCACAACATGGTTTAGAGTCAGACACATCCAGATTCCTACCTCTGCCTGTAGCTGCTGTGTGACACTGGCCAAGTGAATACCCCTCTCCGAGCCTTGGCTCCTCTATCAGCAAAGTGAGATGTGATAAGGAATTGATGAGAAACTGTACAGGCAGTGTTTAGCCCAACACTTGTAAGTACCGCTAGTATATCATCATTATCCATGTGGCCCAAAGCCTGATCTGACCAAACCACCTGGCAAGGTTCTCTGTTATTCTCAAGAGACAAGCAGTGTGTTCAGCAGATACCCTGGGCCTCCCGTTGAAGCCAATGCCCAGCCAGCTCAGCTGGGAATGCTCACTGGAGGGAAAGTGGTTTGTGACCCAGGAGCTGAGGTTCTCTGGCCCTCCTCTGACCTCCCCAAGCCCACTCCGCAATCACACCAGTGTGGCCAGGCACTGGATTTGACAGGGCTGTGAACCGCAGCAGCCTAGTTCGATGAAGCCAAGGTCCAGTCCAGCAGCACAAAGGTTCTTTGCTCTTACATGAATCCAGACGTTCCTGGCAAGTTTAGTGGCATTCAGCTAATGTGCCAAGCTGTGATCTCTGTCTTGTCAAAGCCAGAGGAGGAGAGCATACTTGGATGGCTGCTGGAAGGGCATTCAGGACGGATTCAAGGGACACCAAAGAGCTTCATGCAGTTTGACACAAGCAGAAATTCACGTCCCCCTCATACACATCTACCACCAGCCCGGCTGACGAGAAAGTGAGGGCCCTGGCCTGGAATCCCTGCTTGTCACTTCCTAGCCAGGCCTCGTGTCACATCTCTCTTCCCCACAGTGATTTCCCAGTGCGCACCTAGCACTGGGTCTGCTCATAGCAAGTACTCGTGAAGTACCTTGTGGTTGGGTGTGTGGATGGATGGACGGATGGATGGACGGACTAGTGACAGGCCCATCATCTGTAGAGTCAGTGCAGTGAAGCCTTCTTGCTAGCCTATTGGGAAGGGTAGAAATCACCTACATAAAGTCCCTGGCACAGTGGATATGATCTTAAACATTTTTCCAAGACACTCCCGCCTGCTCCTCTACACCTAACACCCTCACCCCCAAATGTGGCCCCATTCTATGGTCTCAGCATTTTAGGGGACAGATGGGGACCTCAGGGAACACTTTTATACCGGAGCCACAAGCTGACGAAAGGGACAGGTGCCATGCTGGTGCTCCAGAAATATAGGTGAAATGAGTGGGGGTTGCCTCGTCTCCCCAGTACACTGACTTCCATTCATGCGATCATAAACTTCCATTGCACTAATGCCATGCCCCAGGTGGGGATAAAGAGAAGAATGAGCCAGGCCCCTGCCCTGGAGGAGCTCAACTCAGAAACAGCATTGCAAAAGGTTCAATGATATTGATGAAGTGCTATGACACACAGCCCCAGGGGAAGCTAAGTCCACCTAGGAGAAAAACTAGCTGGGAATTCCAGAAAAGCTTTCTAGAGTGCCAGTTGAGCCGAGCCGTCAAGACTGAAGAGCAGTGAGTGCACCAGGCAAAGACGACAGGGAGGTCTGCAATGTGTGCAGGGGAGGTGAGGAGGAGGTGCAGAGGTGGACAGGCCCAGCGTACAGCACAGTGTTTGCCCTACACGGAGCTTGGGCTTGGCACTGCCATTCTGCAGCCCTCACCCCTGCCTGGCATATTCTACATGCTCCCCAGGGTGGAGGGGGAGGGCAGGGTACCTGTCCACCCCTCCTCACCTCCTCACCTCCTCTCCTGCCCAGGAGAGCAGTCCAGTGCCAGCAAGTGAGTACATCCCTCTAACTTTTAAGCAATTGATGAAATCATTCTGTAAATGTCTGCACATTATTATCCCTGACACCTAATGGGTTTGCTCACCACACAACCAACTGCCTGGAAATTGCTATTCAGATTTGCAGGATAATGACAGATAAGCAGGATGATGACACGGTTGGGTTTGTGATTCACAACAGGATTCCAGTGGCTGTGTGGAGCGGCCCCTCTGCTGCACGTTGTGTTGTGTCCCAGGGGGTGTGGCAGGAGCCGGTGGCCTCATTTCTGTGAGTCAGACCTTCCTGCCCTCTCTCCTGAGTCCAGGAGAGATGGCACCTAAGTCCACCTAAGCCAATGCTCTCTCTGACCCAAGAAGGGCCAAGTCCCTAACATCCAGATAGGATAGGCGGCCTAGGCAAAGAGAGGAGCCCAGTCACCCACCCCACCCCACCCCTCCCTGTGTGCAACCCTGGGCAAATGGCCTCCCCTTTCCGAGTCTTCAGTATGAGGACAAGGCTCTTGGCCTGCCTAATCTCCAGGGATAACAACAAGGCGGAAGGATCTAGGTGTGCAAGTGCCTGGGGTCTCCGCAGCTCTGGGAGCCAGCCCTGGTTCTACTTTTGAAAGAATAGCATATTCTTGGCAATAGCTGGCTTCGCACCAGTGATGGCAGATCACAGCACAGCCCGCTCTCCCGCTCCCTCACCACCCCCCAGCGTGGTTCCCATTCACTCTTTTGGACATGGCGCCCTTTTATGAAATGAAACCCAGAAGGAATTGCCTCAGCAGAGAAAGAAATCTGCTCTGAGAGAGGAGAGGAGACTGCCCCACCTTGGGCACACCCTCTCCTGAGCTTCACCACCGCCCCCAGGGGTCCTTGGAGCATGCCCAACCCAGCGTGCAGGCCAAGCAGCGGCTGGGGGTGCCAGGGTGACCCAAGCTCAGCCAGTCCTGCTCCCCTCTCCCAAGCCCTCGCTGCTCATGGGCCCTGGTCAGTGTATAATTCATAGCGGCCGCGCGGACCTTCTCGGGGCTGCGTAGTGTTTGTGTTTATAGAGGTAGAGCTCACAGGTGGCTGACAAGGGAGATGTATTTTTTATAACAATGAATATTTAATTTCCACATCACAGATGAAAAAGACTCTCTGAAGAGGCATGTGAGAGAGACTCCTGAGACCAGCCGCTAATCAGAAGGGGGCCTTCTAGCCCGAGCCCCTCCACATGGCTCACTTTCTTCCTTAACTTTCTATTTTTATGTTTTCCTGATTATTGAAGCAGATATGCACATTGTAGAAAGTGTAGAAGACACAGAAAAATAAAGAGGGGGGGGTGTTACCCCTGATCCTTCTAGCTTTTGTCAACACGCAGGCATATCCCTTTCCAGACTTAATTTTCTCTGCCTTTTCCCATAAATAGGTGAGAGAGAATGTAGTATAATTGCAATTCTGCATCCTGGTGTTGAGATTTTGCTCTTTCATAAACATCATAGTTAATGGGGGGGCTAATATTCAGCCAAGTGTACTATAATTCATAGCCTCCCATGCTGGAAATTTAGGATGTGCCGTATTTTAATATTACAAACAGTGGTGATGAACATCTTCGTGCATCATTCTTTGCTACATTTAGGGTTATCTAAATGGAAATAGAGCTGTGAGGTCATAGGCGACTGGATCATGTGTTTAAGGCTCTTGACACCTGTGGCAGACTCTCGGTTTCTTTCCTGTTGGGGACCAGCTTCCTCACCTTGGGGCCCTCCCAGCCTCCCAGGCCCTCTGGCCTTCTCCAGGGAGCCTCTGCCTCTGGTTGGAAGGGGGACGCCAGGGCCAGGAGCTGAGCCCAGAGGCCCCCCCACTCCCCCAGCCCACCACATGGAGTTCCAAGGGTGCCTCCTAACTACCTCTTCTCTCTTGTCTTCCTCTGCCCCAGCCTGGTAAAGCCCTTGCGACACTATGCGGTCTTCCTGTCCGAAGACTCCTCTGACGATGAATGCCAGCGGGAAGAGGGCCCGAGCTCTGGCTTCACTGAAAGCTTTTTCTTCTCCGCCCCCTTTGAATGGTCTCTCCTTCCTTCTTCCATTTCTTTGAGTTCGGCTTGGTGACACTCCTGGGCCGCATGGGGGTGGGGGGCCGGAGCCGTTTGCCCCCTGTGTGTAGGGAGGGCCATCTGGAGCTGCTGCCTCCTGGTGCCCCCATGCCAGCTTGAGGGGTGAGTGCCCCCCTGTGTGCCTCTGCCCAGGACCCACATTGTACCAGCCCCACAGGCTCTGTGGTGAGGAGTGAGGGGACGGGAGCAGTGGGGCCTGCAGGTGTGCAAAGGAGGCATGAGTCCCGGTCCCTTACCCAGGCAGTGCACTTGACTGTTAACCCGACTGGGTGTCGATGCCCAGGCCTCCTCTTATTGGGAGGTGATAAGCTCCCAAAGCTATACAGATGGAGGGTCAGATTTTAAGTTTAAAAAAAAAAAAAAAAGTACTGATATGGAGTGTATATGATTGCTGATAGATCCAATTTTAATTGGATATATGCTGCTGAAGCGAGCATATAATTGCTGATAGATCCAAATGTTTTACCAATCTGCCTGTGAGATGATTTTTTATTATTGTTGTTGTTATTGTTTATAGCCTGAGCCTCACACTAACTGAAAAGAAGATCCACCCACAACCCGGCCACCCTCCCACCCCACTCCCCACTCCCTGGCATTAAGCTTTAGCAGTTTCTCTTCCTTCCCCAGTTCTCATCTCCACAGGTTCTCTGGGGCTGGGATTGAGCAAAGGGACAGCTTCTGTCTGTGTCAGTTAACAAAGCTGTAGTGTTTTTAATGGGAGCCTTTAAGGGAAGACAGCTGCC
>NC_054835.1:0-17294 GCF_018345385.1 Vulpes lagopus | reverse complement strand
ACTAACCCAAAACCTAACCCTAACCTGTACCCTAACGCTAAACCTAACCCTAACCCTAACCTTAACCCTAACCCGTACCCAAACCTACCCTAACCCTAACCCCTACCTTAACCCTAACACTAACCCTAACCAGTACCCTAACCCTAACCCTAACCCTAAGCCTAACCCGTACGCTAAACTTAACACTAACGCATACCCTTACCCTAAACATAAACCAAACCAATACCCTAACCCTAAACCTAACCCTAAAACCTACCCTAACACTCACCCCTTACCATAACCGTAACCCTCACCAATAACCTAACACTAATCCTAACCCGTACACTAACCCTTACCGAAACCCTAACCCCTGACCCTAACCCTAACCAGTATCCTAACACTAACCCTCATCCTATCCCTAACCCATACCCTAAACCTAGCCAGTATCCTAACCCTAAACCTTACTCTAAACCTAACCCATACACTAACCCTAACCCTAACCCTAATCCGTACCCTAACCCTAACCCTAGCCCTAAATAATACCCAAAACCTAATCCTAACCCGTACCGTAACCCAAACCCTAAACCTAATCGAAACCCGTAACCTAACCCTAACCCTAACCCTAACCAGTACTGTAACAGGTACGCTAACCCTAACCCTAAACCGTAACCTAATCCTAAACCTAACCCTAACAGGGACCCTAACCCTAACCCTAACACTATACCTCACTGGTACCCTAACCCTAACCCTAACCAGTACCCTAAACCTAACCCTAACCCGTACCCGTTCCCTAACCCATACCCTAACCCTAAACCTAACCCATACCCTAACCCTAACCCTAACCCTACTGCTATCCCGTACCCTCACCATTACCCGAAGCTGTAACCTAACCCCTACCCGTACCATAGCCCTTACCCTAACCACTACCCTACCCTAGCCCTAACCCTAAACTGAACCCTAACCCTAACCCTAACCCTAACCCGTACCCTAAACCTAACACTAAACCTAACCCGTACCCTAAACCTAATCCGTAACCTAACCCATACTCTAACCCGTACCCAGCCCTAACCCTACCCTGTAACCTAACCCTAACCCTAACCCTACTGCTAACCCGTACAATCACCCTAAACCTAACTCGTACCCTAACCCTCACCCATACCCTAACCCTAACCCGAACCCTAACCAGTATCCTAACCCTAAACCTAAGCCTAAACCTACCCTAACATCTACCCTAACACTAACCCTAACCATAACCCTAACACTAGCCTTAAACAGTACCGTAAACCGTACCCTAACCCTAACCCTAACCCGTAACCTAACCCTAAACCTTACCCTAACCCGTTCCCTAACCCTAACCCTAACCCTACCAGTATCCTAACCCTCACCCTAACCCGTACCCTAACCCGTACCCAGCCCTAACCCTAACCCGTAACCTAATCCTAAACTTAACCATACTGCTAACCCATACACTCACCCTAAACCTAACCCGTACCCTAACCCTAACCCATACCCTAACCCTTACCTGACTCTAACCCTAACCCTAACCATAAACAGTACCCTAACCCTAACCCTAACCCTAACCTTAACCCTAATCCGTACCCTACCTCTAACCCTAACCCGACCCTTACCTAACCCTAACCCTAACCCTAACCCATACCCTAACCCTAACCCTATCCCGTACACTGAACCTAAACCTAAACCTAACCCTAACCCTTTTGCTAACCCGTACCCTTACCCTAATCCTAACACTAACCCTAACCCGTACCCTAACCCATACCCTCACCGTAACCCTAAACCTTACCCTAACACTAACCCTAACCCTAACCCTAACCCTAACCCTGACCCTAACCTAACCCAAATCGTACCCTAATCCTAACGCTAACGCTAACCCTAACCCTAAACCCTACCCAAACCCTAAACCTAACCCTAACCGGTTCCCTAAACCTAACACTAACCCTTACACTAAACCTAACTCTAACCCTAACCCTATTGCGAACCCGTAACCTAACCCTAACCCTAACACTAACCCTAACCCGTACCGTAACCCGTACCCTAACCATAACCCTTATCCGTACCCTAACGCTAACTCTAAAGCTAACCCTAAACCTAACCTTAACCCTAAACCTTGCCCTAACCCTAACCAGTACCCTAACCCTATCCCTTACACTAACCCTAACCCGTACCCTAACCCTAACCCTAACCCTACCCCGTAAACTTACCCTAAACCTAACCCTAACCCGTACCCAGGCCTAAACCTAACCCATAACCTAACCCTAACCCTAACCCTACCCCTAACCCGTACACTCACCCTAACCCTAACCCGTACACTAACCCTAACACGTACCCTAACCCTAACCCTTTCTCTAACCCTTACCCGTACCCTAACACTAAACCTAACCAGACCCTAACCTTAACCCTAACCCGTACCCTAATACGTACCCTTACCGTAACCCTAACCCTACCTGTAACCTAACCCTAAACCAAACCCGTAGACTAAACCTAACTCTAACGCTAACCCTATTGGTAACCCGTACCCTAACCCTAACCCTAACACTAACCCTAACCCATACCCTAACCCGTACCCTAACCGTAACCCTTCACCGTACCCTAACGCTAACCCTAACCCTAAACCTAAACTTAACCCTAACCCGTACCCTAAACTTAACCCTAACCCTAACCATAACCCCTATCCTAACCCTAACCCTAACCCTAACCAGTACCCTAAACCTAACCCTAAACCTAACCCTAACCCATACCCTAACCCTAACACTAATGCGCACCTTTACCCTAAACGTAAACCAAACCTGTACCCTAACACTAAACCGTACCCTAACCCTAATCGTAACACTAACCCGTAACCTAACACTAACCCTAACCCGTACCCTCTCCCTCACCCTAACCATAACCCTAACCCTAAATTGTACCCTAACGCTAACTCTAACCCTAACCCTAACCCTAACCCTAATCCTAACCCGTAACCTAAACCTAACGCTAACCCTAATCCGTACCCTAAACCTAACCCTAACCATTCCCTTAAACCTAACCCTAACTCGTACCGAAATCCGTATCCTAACCCTATCCCTAACCCGTAACCTTAACCTAACCCTAACCCTAACCAGTACTGTATCCCATACCCTAACCCTAACCCTAAACCGTAACCTAAAACAAACTCTAACCCTAACCGGTACCCTAACCCTCACCTTAACACTATACCTAACCCATACACTCACCCTTACCCTAAGCCGTACTCTTACCCTAACCCGTACCCTAACCCTAACCCTTACACTAACCCTAACCCATACTCTAACCCTAACCCTAACCAGTACCCCAACCCTAACCCTAACCCGTACCCTAACACTAACCCTAACCCTAACCCTAAACCGTACCCTTACCCTAACCCTAACCCTAACCCGTTCCGAGCCCTAACCCTAACCCATAACCTAACCCTAACCCTAAATCTACCCCAAACCCGTACACTCACCCTAACTCTAACCCGTACCCGAAACCTAATGCGTACCCTAACACTAACCCTTACTCTAACCCTAACCCGTACCTTAACCCGAACCCTATCCAGTACCCTAACCCTAACCATATCCTTAACCCTAACCTTAACCCTAACCCGTACCTAACCCTAACCCTAACCCTAACCCTAACCCGCACCCTTACCCTAACCCTAACCCTTAACCGTACCCTAACCCTAACCTTAACACGAACCCTAACCCATAACCTAACCCTATCCCGTACCATACCCCTAACCCGTACACTCACCCTAACCCTAAACCGTAACCTAACGCTAACCCGTACCCTAACCCTAACCCATAACCTAACCCTAATCCTAACCTTTACCAGTACCGTAACCCAGCCCTAACCCTATCCCTAACACGTACCTAACCCTAACCCTAACCCGTACCCTAACCCTAACCCTAACCCTCACCCGTACCCTAACCCTAACCTTAACACTAACCCTAAGCCGTAACCTATCACTAACCCGTACCATACCCCTAACCCGTACACTCACCCTAACCCTAAACCGTAACCTAACGCTAACCCGTACCCTAACCCTAACCCGTAACCTAACCCTAATCCTAACCTTTACCAGTACCGTAACCCGTACCCTAACCCTATCCCTAACACGTACCTAACCCTAACCCTAAGCCATACCCTAACCCTAACCCTAACCCTCATCCGTACCTTAACCCTAACCCTAAACCTAACCCGTACCCTAACCCGTACCCTAACCCTGACCCTAACCTTAACCTTAAACCTAACCCTAACCCTAAACCTAACCCTAACCAATACCCTAAACCCTACCCTAACCCTCACACTAACCCAGTAACCAAACCCTAACCCGTACCTTAACCCGTACCCTAACCCTAACCATAACGTGTACCCTTACCCTTTACCTAAACCAAACCAGTACCGTAGCACTAACCCTAAACCGTACCCTAAACCTAACCCTAACACTAACCCGTACCCGTACCCTAACCCGTACCCTAACCGTAACCCTTCCCCGTACCCTAACGTTAACCCTAACCCTTACCCTAACCCTAACTTAACCCTAACCCATAACCTAAACTTAACCCTAACCCTAACCATAACCCCTATCCTAACCCTAACCCTAACCCTAACCCTAACCAGTACCCTAACCCTAACCCTAAACCTAACCCTAACCCGTACCCTAACCCTAACACTAATGCGCACCTTTACCCTAAACGTAAACCAAAACTGTACCCTATCACTAAACCTAACCCTAACCCTAAACCGTACCCTAACCCTAACCGTAACACTAACCCGTAACCTAACACTAACCTTAACCCATACCCTCTCCCTCACCCTAACCCTAACCCTAACTTGTACCCTAACCCTAACCCTAACCCTAACCATAACCATAACCCTAATCCTAACCCATACCCTAACCCTAACCCTAACCCTAATCCGTACCCTAAACCTAACCCTAACCATTCCCTTAAACCTAACCCTAACCCGTACCGAAACTCGAATCCTAACCCTAACCATAACCCGTAACCTTAACCTAACCCTAACCCTAACCAGTACCATAACCCATACCCTAACCCTAACCCTAAACCGTAACCTAAAACAAACTCTAACCCTAACCCGTACCCTAACCCTCACCTTAACACTATAACTAACCCATACCCTCACCCTTACCCTAAGCCGTACTCTTACCCTAACCCGTACCCTAACCCTAACACTTACACTAACCCTAAGCCGTACTCTAACCCTAACCCTAACCAGTACCCCAACCCTAACACTAACCCGAACCCTAACACTAACCATAACCCTAACCCTAAACCGTAACCTTACCGTAACCCTAACCCTAACCCGTTCCCAGCCCTAACCCTAACCCGTAACCTAACCCTAACCCTAAACCTACCCCAAAGCCGTACACTCACCCTAACCCTACCCCGTACCCTAACCCTAACGCGTACCCTAACACTAACCCTTACTCTAACCCTAACCCGTACCCTAACCCGAACCCTATCCAGTACCCTAACCCTAACCATATCCTTAACCCTAACGTTAACCCTAACCCGTACCTAACCCTAACCCTAACCCTAACCCGTACCCTTACCCTAACCCTAACCCTCACCCGTACCCTAACCCTAACCTTAACACGAACCCTAACCCATAACCTAACCCTATCCCGTACCATACCCCTAACCCGTACACTCACCCTAACCCTAAACCGTAACCTAACGCTAACCCGTACCCTAACCCTAACCCATAACCTAACCCTAATCCTAACCTTTACCGGTACCGTAACCCATACCCTAACCCTATCCCTAACACGTACCTAACCCTAACCCTAACCCGTACCCTAACCCTAACCCTAACCCTCACCCGTACCCTAACCCTAACCTTAACACTAACCCTAAGCCGTAACCTATCACTAACCCGTACCATACCCCTAACCTGTACACTCACCCTAACCCTAAACCGTAACCTAACGCCAACCTTAACCCTAATCCGTTCCCTAACCCTAAACCTAACCCGTACCGTACCCTTACCCTAACCCTATCCCTTCATGTAACCTAACCCTAACCCTAACCCGTTCACTAAACCTAACCCTAGCCCTTACCCCATTGCTAACCCGTACCCTATCCCTAACCCTAACGCTAACCCTTACCCTAACACTAACCCTAACCTTAACCGTAACCCGTACCCTAAACCTAAACCTAACCCTAACCATAACCCCTACCATAACCCTAACCCTAACACTAACCAGTACCCGACCCCTAACCCATACCCTAACCCTAACCCTAACGTACAACTTTACACTAAACGTGAACCAAACCAGTAACCTAACTCTAACACTAACCCTAACCCTAAACCGTACCCTAACCCTAACCCTAACGTGCTAAACGTACACCAAACCAGTAACCTAACCCTAAGCCTAACCGCAACCCGTATCCTAACTCTAACACTAACCCGTAACCTAACCCTAACCCTAACCCTCACACTTACCCTAATCCTAACCCTAACCCTAAGGAGTACCCTAACCCTAACCCATACCCGTACCCTAACCCATACCCTATCCCTAAACCTAACCCGTACCCTAACCCTAACCCTAACACTAACCCTAACCCTAAACCTAACCGGTACCCTCACCCTAACCCTAAGCCGTACCCTAACCCTAATCTGTACCCTAAACCTAACCCTATCCCGTACCCTAAGCCATACACTACCCTAACTCTAACCTGTACCCTAACCCGTCCCCTAAACCGAACCCTAAACCTAACCCTAACCCTAACCCTTACACTAACACTAACCCATACCGTAACCCTTACCCTAACCAGTAATCTAACCCTAAACCTAACCCTAACCCGTACCTAAGCCTAACCCTAACCCTAACCAGTACCCTAACCCTAACACGAAACCTTACCCTAACTCGTACTCTAACCCTAAACCTAACCCTAACCCTAACCCTAAACCTAACCATAACCCGAACACTAACCCGTACCCGAACCCTAATCCTAAATCTAACCCTAACTCGTACCCTAACCCTTACCGGTACCCAGCCCAAACCCTAATGTTTACCCGTTCCCTAACCCATTCCCTAACCCTAACCATAACCCTACCCGAACCCTAACCTTAACTCTAACACAAACCAGACCCTAACCCTAACCCGTACCATAACCCTAACCCTAATACATACATAAACCTAACTCTAACCTAACCCGTACCCAAAAACTAACCCTACACTAACCTGTACCATAACCCTAACCGTAACCCTACCCTAACCAGTACCCTAACCCTAACCCTAACCCTAACCCTAACCCGTAACCTAACCCTAACCCTAACCCTAACCCTAGGCGTACCCTAGCTGACCCCAAACCCTATACAGTACCCTAACCATAACCCTTACCCGTAACCTTACCCGTACCCTACCCTAACCCTAACCCGTGACCTAACCCTTACCCTAACCCTAACACTAACCTGTACCCTAACCCTAAACTTAAACCGCAACTAACCCTAACCCTGACGCGTATCCTAACCCTAACCCTATCACTTACACTAACCACTACCCTAACCCTAACCCTAACCCTGAGCAGTACCCTAGCCCTAATCCTAACCCTAACCATAACCTAAACCTAAACCTAACCTGTCCCCTTACCCTAAACCTAACCCTAACCAGTACCCTAACCCTAACCCTAACCCATACCCTAAGCCGTACACTAATCCTAACCCTAACCCGTACCCTAACCCGTACCCTAAACCTAACCCTAAACCTAACCCTCAACCTAACCGGTACCCTAACCCTAACCCTCAACCCAACCAGTACCCTAAACCTAACCCTAACCCGTACCCTAACCCTAACCCTAAACCGTACCCTTACCCTAACCCTAACCCTAAACTGTACCCTAACCCTTACCCTAACCCTAACCCTATACCGTACCATAAACCTAAAGCTAACCCTAACACTAACCTTAACCCTAACTCGTAACCTATCCCTAACCCTAACCCGTACCATAACCCTAACCCTAACCCGAACCCTTACCCTAACCCTAAACCTAACCCTTACCAGTACCTTAAACCTAAGCCGAACCCTAACCCGTAACCTAAACCTAACCCTAACCCTAACCCTCAACCGTATCCTAACCCTAAACCTAACCCTAAACCTAACCCTAACCTGTACCCTAACACTAACCCTAACCATAAACAGTACCCTCACCCTTACACTAAACGTAACCTGTACCCTAACCCTAACCCTAACCAGTACCCTACCCCTAACCTGTACCGTAACCCGTACCCTAAGCCTAATGCTAAACTGTACCGTAACCCATACCCTAACCCTACCTCTAACCCGTACCTATCCCTAACCCTAACCCTAACCCGAACCCTTAACCTAACCCTAACCCTAACCCGTACCCTAACCCTAACCCTAACCAGTACCCTAACCCTACCCTAACCCTAACCCGTACCCTAACCCGTTCCCTAACCCTAACCTGTACCCTAACCCTAACTCTTATTCTAACCCTAACCCGTACCCTAACCCTAACCCTAACCAGTACCCTAACCCTAACTCTAACCTGTACCATAACCCTAACCCTAACCCGTACCCTAACCGTAGCCCTAACCCTAACCCTAACCAGTACCCTAATCCTAACCCGTACCGTAACCCGTACCCTAACCCTAACGCTAAACTGTACCGCAACCCGCACCCTAACCCTAACTCTAACCCGTACCTATCCCTAACACTAACCCTAACCCGAACCCTTAACCTAAACCTAACCCTAATCTGTACCCTAACCTTAACCCTAACCAGTACCCTAACCATACCCTAACCCTAACCCGTACCCTAACTCTAACCTGTACCCTAACCCTAACCCTTATTCTAACCCTAACCTGTACCCTAACCCTAACCCTAACCTGTACCATAACCCTAACCCTAACCCGTACCCTAACCCTAGCCATAACCCTAACACTAAACCTAACCTTAACCCTAACCCGTACACAAAAACTAACCCTAACCCTAACCCTAAACCCTACTCTAACCATAACCCTTACCCTAACCAGTAGCCTAACCCTTACCCTAAACCTAACCCTAAACCGTATCCTTATCCTAACCCTAACCCTAACCCGTACCCTACCCTCAACCTAAACCGTACCCTAAGCTGAACACTAACCCAAATCCTAACCTGTACCCTAACCCGTACCCTACACCCAACCCTAATCCTAACCCTAAACCTAACCCGTACCCTAACCGTAACCCTAAACCAAACCAGTACCCTAACCCTAACTCTAACCCTAAACCAAACCAGTACCCTAACCCTAAACCTAACCTGTAACCTAACCCTAAACCTAAACCCTACCCTAACCCTAACCATGACTCTAACCCGTACCCTAAACAGAACCCTAACCCTAACCAGTCCCCTAACTCTAAACCTAACCGTAACCCGTACCCTAACCCTAACCCTAACCCTGACCCTTACACTAACACTAACCCATACTGTAACCCTAACCCTAACCAGTACCCTAACCCTAACCCTAACCCGTACCCTAACCCTAACACTAACACAAACCCTAACCTGTACCCTAACCCGAACCCTAACCATAACCAGTACCATAACCCTAACCCTAACCCTAAACCGTACCCTAACCATAACCCTATCCCTAACGAGTATCCTAACCCGAACCCTAACCCTAAACCTAACCCTAACCTGTACCCTTAACCTAACCCTAACCCTAACCTTTACCTTAACACTAAACCGTACCCTAATCCTAAACCTAACCCTAACCCTAACCCGTACCCTAACATTAACCCCAACCCTAAAACTCACCTGTACCCTAAACCTAACCCTAACCCTAACCCGTACACTAACCGTATCCTATACCCTAACGCGTACCCTAAACCGTACCCAGCCCTAACCCTAACCCTTAACCTAACCCTAAACCTAACCCTACTGGAACGCATACACTCACCGTAACCCTATCCCGTACCCACCCCAAACCCGTACCCTCACTCTAACCCTTACTCTAACCCTAACACATACCCTAACCCTAACCCTAAAAAGTACCCTAACCCTAACCCTAAACTTAACCCTAACCCGTACCCGAACCCAAAGCCTAACCCTATCCCTAACCCGTACCCGTACCCTAACCCTAAACCTAACCCGTTCCCTAACCCTAACACAAACCCGTACACTAAACCTAACTCTAACCCTCACCCTATTGCTAACCCGTACCCTCACGCTAACCCTAACACTCACCCTAACCCATACCCTAACCCGTACCCTAACCGTAACCCTTACCCATACCCTAATGCTAACCCTAACCCTAACCCTAACCCTAACCTTAACCCTAACCCATACCCTAAACCTAACCCTAACCCTAACCCTAACCCCTACCCTACACCTAACCCTAAACCTAACCAGTACACTAACCCTAACCCTAAACCTAAGCCGTACCCTTACCCTAACCCTAAACCAAACCAGTACCCTAACCCTAAACCTAACCTTAACCTAAAGCATACCCTAACCCTAACCCTAACCCTAACGCGTAACCTAACCCTAACCCTAAACCATACCCTAACCCTAACCCTAACCATAACCTTTACCCAAACCCTAACACTAACCCTAACCAGTACCCTAACCCTAACCCGTACCCTAACCCGTACCCTAACCCTACACGCACAATAACCATTACCATAACCCTCACCCTACACTAACCCGTACCCTAAACCTAACCCGTATCCTAACCCTAACCCTAACCCTAACCCTAACCCTAACAAGTACCCTAACCCTAACCCGTACCCAAACCAGTACCCTATCCCTAACACTAACCCATACCCTAACCCAAACCCTAATCAGTAACCTAAACCTAACCCTAACCCGTTCCCTAACCGTAACTCTAACCCATACCCTAACACTAAACCTAATCCTAACACTAACCCTAACATTAACCCTAACCCGTACCCTAAACCTAACCCTAACCCTAACCTTCACTGGAAAAAGTACCCTAAACCTAACCTATTCCTAACCCTAACCCCTACACTAACGCTAACCCTTACCCTAACCAGTACCCTAACCCCAGCCCTAACCCTAACACTAACCCGTACCCTAACAATAAACCTAACCAGTACCCTAACCCTAAGCCATACCCTAACCTGTACCCTAACCCTAACACTAACCCTAACCAGTCCATTAACCGTAACCCTAACCCTAACCCTAACCCCTACCCTAACGCTAACCCTTACCCTAACCAGTCCCCTAACCCTACCCCTAACCGTAACACTAACCCGTACCCTAACACTAAACCTAACCCGTACCCTAACCCCAACCCTAAACCGCTCCCTAAGCCGTACACTAACCCTTAACCTAAGCCGTACCCTAACCCGTACCCTAAACCTAACCCTAACCCTAACCCTAAACCAAACCAGTACCCTAACCCTAACCCTAACCCGTAACCTAATCCTAACCCTAACCAGTACCCTAACCCTAAACCTAACACTAACCCTAACCCATACCCTAACCCTAAACAGTACCCTAACCCTAACCCTAACCCGTAACCTAACCCTAACCCTAAACCGTACCCTAACCCTAAACCTAACGCTAACCCTAACCCTAACCCGTGACCTAACCCTACACTAAACCGTACCCTAACCCTAACCCTAACCCTAACCCTAACCCTTACCCGTTCCCTAACCCTAACCTTAACCCTAACCAAATTGTACCCTAAACCTAACCCTAAACCATACCCTAAAGTGTACACTAACCCTAACCCTAACCCGTACCCTAATCTGTACCCTTAACCTAATTCTAACCCTAACCCTAAACCGAACCATAACCCTAACCCTAAACCTAACCCTAACCTGTTCCCTAACCCTAACCTTAAACCTAACCCTAACCCGTACCCTAACCCTAACCCTAACACTAACCAGTACCCTAACCCTAAACCTAACCCTAACCCGTACCCTAACCGGAACCCTAACCCTAACCCTAAACAGTACCCTAACCCTAACCCTATTTTTAACACTAACCCGTAACCTAACCCTAACCCTAACCCTAACACTAACCCTAACACTAACCCTAATCCCTACCATTACCTTAAAACTAACCCTATTCCGAACCCTAACCCTAACACTAACCCGTATCCTAAACCTAACCCTAACCCTAACCATATTGCTAACCCGTACCCTATACCAAAACCTAACACTAACCCTAATCCATACCCTAACCCGTACCCTAACCGTAAACCTAACCCGTACCCTAACACCAACCCTAACCTTAACCCTAACCTGTAACCTCAACCTAACCCTAACCCTAACCCTAACCCCTACACTAACCCGAACCCTAGCCCTAACCTGTACCCTACCCTAACCCTAACCCTAACCCTTACCCTAACCTGAACCCTAAACCTAACCCTTAACCTAATGCTTACCTAACCCGTACACTAACCTAACCCTAACCCTAGGCCATACCCTAACCCAAACCTAACCCTAACCAGTACCCTAACCCTAACCCTAAACCTAACCCGTACCCTAACCCTAACCCTAACCCTAACCCGTATCCTAACCCTATCCCTAACCCGTACACTAACCCTAACCCTAACCCTGACCCTAAACCTAAACAGTACCCTAACCCTAACACTAATCCTAACCCGTACCCACCCCTAACCCTAACCTAAGCAGTGCCCTAAACCTAAACTGTACCGTAACCCGTACCCTAATCCTAACTCTAACCCGTACCCTAACCCGTATCCTAACCCTATCCCTAACCCGTACACTAACCCTAACCCTAACCCTAACCCTAAACCTAAACAGTACCCTAACCCTAACACTAATCCTAACCCGTACCCACCCCTAACCCTAACCTAAGCAGTGCCCTAAACCTAAACTGTACCGTAACCCGTACCCTAATCCTAACTCTAACCCGTACCCTAACCCATACCCTAACCCTATCCCTTACTCTAACACTAATCCGTACCCTAAACCTAACCCTAACAAGTATCCTAACCCTATCCCTAACCTTAACCCTAACCTGTACCCTAACCCTAACCCTAACCTTAACCCTTACCATAACCCGTAACCTTACCCTAACCCGTACCCTAACCCGACCGTAACCCTAACCCTTCCCGTACCCTGAACCTAACCCGAAACCTATTGCTAACCCGTACCCTAACCCTAACCCTAACACTATCCCTAACACGTACCCTAACACGTACCCTAACCGTAACCCTTCCCTTAACCCTAACCCTAACCCTAACATTAACCCTAACCCATACCCTAAACTTAACCCTAACCCTAAGCCGTACCCTAACCCGTACCCTAAACCTCACCCCAACCCTAAACCTAAGCTGTATCCTAACCCTAAGTCTAAACAAAACCAGTACCCTAACCCTAACCTTAACCCTAACCCTAACCCTAAACCGTACCCTAACCCTAACCCTAACCATAACCATAACCGGTAAGCTAACCTTACCACTAAGCCGTTCCCTAAACCTAACAGTACCCCTAAACCTAACCCTAACCCGTACCCTAACCCTAACCCGTAACCTAACCCTAACCCCAACCAGTATCCTAACCCTAACCCTGACCCTACCCCGTACCCTAACCCTAACCCTAACACGTACCCTACCCTAAACCTAACCTGTAACCTAACCCTAACCCTTACACTAACCCTAACCCATACCCTAATCCTAACCCTAACCAATACCCTTACCCTAACCCTAACGTAACCTAACCCGTACCCAACCGTACCCTAACCCTAACCCATACCGTAACCCGTACCCTAATCCGGACCCTAAACCTAACACTAACCCTATACCCTATGCAAAACCATACCCTAACCCTAACTCTAACACTAACCCTAAACCTAACCCATACCCTAACACGTAACCTAAACCTAGCACTAACCCTAAACCTAAACCTAACCCGTAAACTACCCTAACCCTAAACCAAACCAGTACCCTAACCCTAAACCTAATCTAACCCTTAAACGTACCCTAATCCTAAAAACCCTACCCTAACCCTACCCCTAACTCTAACCCACACCCTAACGCTAAACCTAACATTAACCAGTACCCTTACCCTAACCCTAACCCTAATCATAACCCGGACGGTTAACCCTAACCCTAACCCTAATTCCTTCCCTCACCCTAACCCTAACCCTAACCTTAACCAGGACCCTAAACCTAACCCATACCCTAACCTTTACCCCAGGCCTAATCCTAACCCTAACCAGTACCCTAACCTATCCCTAACCTGTACCCTATCCCATAACCCTAACCATAACGCTAACCTTAACAGTACCTAACCGTAACCCTAATCCTAAACCGTACCTAACCCTAACCCTAACCCTAATCCGTACCCTAACCGTAACCCTAACCAGTACCTTACCCTAACCTTAACCGTACCGAAACCCGTACCCTACCCTAACCATAACCCGTAACCTAATCCTAAAACTTACCCTAACCCGTTCCATAACCCGTACCCTAAACCTAACCCTAAACCTTAACCTGAAACAAACCCTAACCCTAACCGTACCCTAACACTAACCCAACCTAAACCTCACCCTTACCTCACCCTTACACTAAGCCATTCCCTAAACCTATCCTTTCCCTAACCTAACCCTGACACTAAACCTAACCGGTACCATTACCCTAAACCTAACCAGGTCCCTAACCCTATCCCTAACCTAACCGTACCCTAACCCTACACCTAACCCGTACCTTACCAAGCCCTAACCTACCCTGACCCAACCCTAACCCTAACGCGTAACCTAACCCTAATCCTAACCTTACCCCTATCCCGTACACTCACCCTAACCCTATCCCGTACCCTAAGCCTAACACGTACCTCACCCTAACCCTACTCCAACCATAACCCGTACCCTAACCCTAACCCTAGCCAGTACACTAACCCTAACCCTTACCCTAACCCGTACACTAAACCTAACCCTTACCCCTAAACCCTATTGCTAAGCCGTATCCAAAACCTAACACTAAACCCTAAACCTAACCCCTAACCTGTACCCCTAAACCTAACCCTAAGCCTAACCCTAAGCCTAACCCTAACCCGTACCATAACCCTAACCCTAACCAGTACCCCTATCCCTAACCCTAACCCGAACCATAAACCTAAACCTTGCTCTAACCTTAATCTGTACCCTTAAACCTAACCCTATCCTAACACTAACCCTTCACTAACCCTAAACCTAACCCTAACAGTACCCTAACCCTAACCCTAACACTAACCAGTACCCTAACCCTAACGCTAATCCCGTACAGTAACACGTACCCTAACCCTAACCCTAAAACGTAACCTAACCCTAACCCTAACCCTAACCCTAACCCTAACGTGGACCGTAAACTGTACCCCAACCCTAACCCTAACCCGTAACCAAACCCTAACCCTAACCCTAACTAGTACCCTAACCATAACCCTAACCCGTACCCTAACCCTAACCCTAACCCTAACCTAACCCGAACCCTCACCCTAACCATAAGCCGTACCCTAACCCTAACCAGTACCCTAACCCTAAGCCTTACTCTAACCCTAGCCCGTACCCTAACCCTAACCCTAACCCTAACACTATTACTAACCTGTACCGTAAACCTAAACATAACACTAACCCTAACCTGTCCCCAAATCCGTACCCCAACCCTAACCCTAACCCTAACCCTAACCCGTACCCTAACCCGTACCCTAACCCGTACCTAAACCCTAACCAGTACCCTAACCCTAACCCTAACCCGTACCCTAACGGTACCCTAATCCGTATCCTAACCTAACCTTACCCTAACCCTATTCCTTAATCTAACCCTAACCCGTACCTACCCTAACACTTCCAGTACCTGACTAACCCTAACCTAACCTTAACCCTAACCTACCTAATCCTAACCCTAACCTAAGCCTAAACCTAACCGTACCTTACCCTAACCTAATCCAACCGTACCCAACCTCACCCTAACCGTACACTAAACCTACCTAACCCTAACCCTATGCTACCACGACCCTAACCCTACCTAACACTACCTACGTACCTAACGTGACCCTTACCCGTACACTAACCCTAACCCTAACACTACACTAATTTAACCCTAAACTGTTGCTAACCTAACCTAACCCTAACCCTACTACCAAACCCTAACCCAACCCTAACCTATGTACCCTAACGTAACCTACTTAACCCGTACCTAATCCTAACCTATCCTAACCGTACCCTAAACCTACCCTACACTAACCATCCTACCGTACCAGCCTAACCCTAACCCGTAACGAATCTAACCTACCTAACCACCTACCTAACCCGTACCTAACCTAACCCTTACTAACCCTAAACCATACCCTAACCATAACCCTAAACAGTACCCTAACCGTAACCCTAAACTTAACCCTAACCCGTATCCTAACCCTAACCCTAACCCTAACACTTACCCGTACCCTTACCCTAACCCTAACCCGTACCCTAACCCTACCCTAACCCGTACCCTAAACCTAACCCTAACCCTAACCCTATGCCTAACCCGTAACTTAACCCTAACTCTAACACTAAACCTAAACCTAACCCGTACCCTAACCTGTATCTGAAACCTAACACTAACCCTAACACTAAACCTAACCCGTACCCTAACCCCAACCCTAAACCAAACCAGTACCGTAACCCTGACCCTAATCCTAATCCTAAACCTTAACCTAACCCTTATCCGTACCCTAACCCTTACCCTAACGCTAACCCATTCCCTAAGCCTAAACCTAACCTTGACCAGTACCCTAAACCTAACCGTAACCCTAACCCAAACCAGTACCCTAACCCTAACCCTAAACCTACCCCTAAACCGAACACTAACCCCTAACACTCACCCGTCCCTAAACAGTACACTAACCTTAACCCTAAACCCGTTCCCTTACCCATACCGTAAACATAACCCTAACCCATAACCTAACCCGTACCCTAACCCTAAACCTAAACATACCCCGTATCCTAACCCGTACCCTAACCCTAAACCATAACCTAACCCTAACACTAACCCGTACCCTAACCCTAACACTAACACTAACCCGTTCCCTACCCAAAACTTAAACCTAAGCCTAAACCATACCCTATACCATACCCTAACCCTAACCCTAACCATAACCCGTATCCTAACCCTTACCCTAACCCCTAACCATAACCCTACCGAACCCTAACCCTAACCCCTTTCCCAAGCACTAATCCTAACCCTAAACCTAACCCTAACCTGTATCCTAAACCCTAACCCTAGACTAACACTAACCAGTACCCATAACCGTAACCCTAACCCTAAAACCTAAACTGTACCCTAACGCTAACCCTAACCCTAACCTTAACCTA
>NC_054834.1:110391431-110416569 GCF_018345385.1 Vulpes lagopus | reverse complement strand
GAACGAAATGCTGAGCAAGCGAAACCGTGCAGGCAGTTCAGGATTGGGAGCGATGTCCATCAGCTCAACTCTCGGAATGTGTACGCCTTTGCAGGCAGAATGGCTGGCTAGACACTTATTGATGTGAGCTGGGCCCAGCTACACACACATTGACCAAGGAACGTTTGCAATGTCTGTATTGAACTCGATTCAACTATGAGCAGAGTTTCACTTCCATATGCGCCTTTCAAACAACCTCTTCAGACACCTAACATAAGGCTGCTGGGACCTATGACTACGGCAGTCAGGATGCGGGAGGGTCCTGCTCTGACGTCAACTCGCACAAGGAAGCACACCTACAAGCCACCTTTAAACTAGCTGCTTTCTTAGGCACTGAGAACCTAGCAGTACTCTAAGCCAGGAGGTACCAGAACACAAACCCCTGCAGCTGGAGACACCCTCCAGGTCTGTTTATTCCCTTGCGTCTCACAAGCCTCTACAAACGGCTCTGGTGCAGATGTTGGAAACTCTTTCTGCAGGCAGTGTGCAACTGTGAGGGACTGAGGTTGATCTAAACTCTCCGAAATAAGTTGCTTTTGGACAAGGCGTTCAGCTAGCTTCTTTTCGTATGTCACTTAGATGTAGCACCTGGCTCACACAAGGAAATACTAGGAAATCGCTGGATTGAGCTTGGATGCACTAGACTTGTGGGCCGGACTATCCACTTCTCTCTCACAACACTTCAGGCACGCATCGGGACTAGGCCTGTTACGAGCACGGTGTATCTGCAGGCAGGATGTGAGAGAGAGTCTATAACCTCAACTCTCCGGAGTGTATGCTTTCCAGGCAGATGTCTGCTAGACACTTTGATGGGAGCAAGGACCGAGCTACACTCTCATTGAACAAGGACGTTTGCAATGTCTGTATTGAGATCAGATACACTTGAGGAGAATGCTGTCACTTCCACAAGCGTTTAACACAAGCTCTTACTGCACCTAACATAAGGATGCTGGGACCTAGCCCCCAAGGGCAGTCAGGATGAGGGAGGGTTGTGCCGTGAACTCAGCTCGCAAAAGGAAGCACACCTGCAAGCCAGGTTTCAACTAGCTGCGTTCTTAGGGCACTGAGAACGTAGCAGTACTCTCACCCAGGAGGTTGACAGAATACCACTCCACTGCAGCTGGAGGCACCTTCCAGATCTGCTTATTCCACTTGTGTCTCACAAGCCTCTGACAAACGGCTGTGGTGCAGATGTTGGAACTCATTCTGCAGTCAGTGTGCAACTGTGAGGGACTGAGTGTGAGCTCAACTCTCCGAAATAAGTTGCTTTTGGACAAGGCGTTCAGCCTAGCTTCTCTCGGATGGCACTTAGGATGTACCACCTGGCTCACACAGGAAATACTAGGAAATCGCTGGATTGAGCTTGGATGCATAGTCTTGTGGGCCGGGACTTTCCACTTACCTCTCACAACTTCAGGCACGCATCGGGGTACGCCTGTTAGGAGCGCGGTGTACCTGCAGGCAGGATGTGGGAGGGGACAGTCCATAAGCTCAACTCTCGGAAAGTGTGTATGCTTTGCAGGCAGAAGTCTGCTAGACACTTTCAAGGGAGGTAGGACCGAGCTACACTCTCATTGAACAAGGACATTTGCAGAGTCTGAATTGAGATCAGAAACACTTGAGGAGAATCCTGTCACTTCCACATGCTCTTCACAACCTCCTCAGGCGACAACCATAAGGATGCTGGGACCTATGTCTACGGGCAGTCAGGATGCAGAAGGTCCTGCCCTGACCTCAGCTCGCACAAGGAGAGCATGCCTACAAGCCAGCTTTCAACTAGCTGCGTTCTTTAGGGCACTGAGAACGTAGCAGTACTCTAAGCCAGGAGGTACCCAGAATACCACTTTCACGGCAGGTGGAGACACCTTCCAGATCTGCTTATTCCACTTGCGTCTCACAAGCCTCTGACAAACGGCTCTGGTGCAGATGTTCGAAACTCATTCTGCAGGCAATGTGCAACTGTGAGGGACTGAGTGTGAGCTCAACTCTCAAAGGTAAGTTGCGTTGGGAATAGGCGTCCACCTAGCTTCTCTCGTATGGAACTTAGGATGTAGCACCTGGCTCACACAGAAATACTAGGAAATCGCTGGATTGAGCTTGGATGCACTAGTCTTGTGGGCCGGGACTTTCCACTTACCTCTCACAACACTTCAGGCACGCATCGGGGCTAGTCCTGTTAGGAGCGCGGTGTCCCTGCAGGCAGGATGTGGGAGGGACAGTCCATAAGCTAAACTCTCGGAAGTTTGTATGCTTTGCAGGCAGATGTCTGCTAGACACTTTCATGGGAGGTAGGACCGAGCTACACTCTCATTGAACAAGGATATTTGCAGAGTCTGAATTGAGATCAGATACACTTGAGGAGAATCCTGTCACTTCCACATGCTCTTCACACAACCTCTTCCGGCGCCTAACATAAGGATGCTGGGAGCCTATGTCTACGGGCAGTCAGGATGCGGGAGGGTCCTGCCCTAACCTCAACTCGCAGAAGGGAAGCTTGCCTCCAAGCCAGCTTTCAACTAGCTGCGTTCTTAGGGCACTGAGAACGTAGCAATACTCTAAGCCAGGAGGTACCCAGAATACCACTCCACTGCAGCCGGAGACACCTTCCAGATCTGCTTATTCCACTTGCGTCTCACAAGCCTCTGACAAACGGCTGTGGTGCAGATGTTCGAAACTCATTCTGCAGTCAGTGTGCAACTGTGAGGGACTGAGTGTGAGCTCAACTCTCAGAGGTAAGTTGCTTTTGGACAAGGCGTTCAGCTAGCTTCTCTCGTATGGCACTTAGGATGTAGCACCTGGCTCACTCAGGAAATACTAGGAAATCGCTGGGATTGAGCTTGGATGCACTACTCTTGTGGGCCGGGACGTTCCACTTACCTCTCACAGCACTTCAGGCACGCATCGGGGCTAGGCCTGTTAGGAGCGCGGTGGTACCTGCAGGCAGGATGTGTGAGGGACAATACCTAAGCTCAACTCTCGGAAGTGTGTATGCTTTGCAGGCAGATGTCTGCTAGACACTTTCATGGGAGGTAGGACCGAGCTACACTCTCATTGAACAAGGACATTTGCAGAGTCTGAATTGAGATCAGATACACTTGAGGAGAATCCTGTCACTTCCACATGCTCTTCACAGAACCTCTTCCGGCGCCTAACATAAGGATGCTGGGAGCTATGTCTACGGGCAGTCAGGATGCGGGAGGGTCCTGCCCTGACCTCAACTCGCACAAGGAAGCTTGCCTACAAGTCAGCTTTCAACTAGCTGCGTTCTTAGGGCACTGAGAACGCAGCAGTACTCTAAGCCAGGACGTACCCAGAATACCACTCCACTGCAGCTGGAGACACCTTCCAGATCGGCCTTATTCCCCTTGCGTCTCTCAAGCCTCTGACAAACGGCTCTGGTGCAGATGTTCGAAACTCATTCTGCCGGCAATGTGCAACTGTGAGGGACTGAGTGTGAGCTCAACTCTCAGAGGTAAGTTGCCGTGGGAATAGGCGTCCACCTAGCTTCTCTCGTATGGAACTTAGGATGTAGCACCTAGCTCACACAGGAAATACTAGGAAATCGCTGGATTGAGCTTGGATACACTAGTCTTGTGGGCCGGGACTTTCCACTTACCTCTCACAACACTTCAGGCACGTATCGAGCCTAGGCCTGTTAGGAGCTAGGTGTACGTGCAGGCAGGATGTGGGAGGGACAGGCCATAAGCTCAACTCTCAGGGGCGTGTATGCCTGGGAGGCAGATGTCTGCTCCCCACTCATACAGTGGAGTTAGAACCTAGCTACACTCTCATTGAACAAGGACGTTGGCAATCGCTGTATTCAACTCACATTGCCGTGAGGACAGGTCTGACGTTTCCACACGCATTTCTAACAACCTCTCCCTGCACCTGACATGAGGATGTTAGCAGCTCCACCCAGAGGGGGACCCGAGGCGGGAGGGTCCTTTGTGGAGCTCAACTCTCAAAAGGAAGCATGCCCCGAATGCAGCTTTCCAGTAGCGCCTTCTTATGGCCGAGAGAACGTAGCAGCACTCGAAGTCAGGACGTTGCATGAATACCGCTCTACTCCAACGAGTGACAGCACCATTGAGGCCTGCAGCTTGCTCCTTGCGTCCCATGAGCTTCTGACAACATGTCTAGTGAGGATGCTCGTAAGTCCATGTGCAGGCAGTGTGGAAGTGGGAAGGACCGCGAGTCAGCTCATCTCACAGAAGGAAGTTCCCCTGAGAGAGAGCTTGTAACTAGGTACTCAGGGTTAGAAGTTAGTGTGTACCACCCATCTGAGGGAGGAAGTCGTCAGACGTCACTGGATTGAGCTCAGAGACACTTGCCTCTCACAAAGCTTGAATCCCGTGTCCAACGAAATCTCTTGGCTGCAAAGTGTACAGGCGGTCAGCATGTGGGAGGTTGAAGCTATAAGCTCAACCCAAAGGAGTGTGCATGCCTTGGAGGCAGCTGTCCGCTAGGCTCGAAATTGACAAGCCAGTCACTTGTTTCTCTCTGTGGTCCTGTCCCGCATAGAACGAAATGCTGAGCAAGCGAACCGTGCAGGCAGTCAGGATGTGGGAGCGATAGTCCATCAGCTCAACTCTCGGAAGTGTGTACGCTTTGCAGGCAGATGGCTGCTAGACACTTATTGATGGGGAGCTGGGACCGAGCTACACTCACATTGAACAAGGACGTTTGCAATGTCTGTATTGAACTCAGATTCACTTGAGCAGAGTCCTGTCACTTCCATATGCTTTTCAAACAACCTCTTCCGGCACCTAACCTAAGGATGCTGGGACCTAAGACTACGGGCAGTCAGGATGCGGGAGGGTCCTGCCCTGACGTCAACTCGCACAAGGAAGCACACCTACAAGCCACCTTTCAACTAGCTGCGTTCTTAGGGCACTGAGAACGTAGCAGTACTCTAAGCCAGGGAGTTACCCAGAACACAACTCCACTGCAGCTGGAGATACCCTCCAGGTCTGTTTATTCCACTTGCGTCTCACAAGCCTCTGACAAACGGCTGTGGTGCAGATGTTGGAAACTCTTTCTGCAGGCAGTGTGCAACTGTGAGGGACTGAGGTTGATCTAAACTCTCTGAAATAAGTTGCTTTTGGACAAGGCGTTCAGCTAGCTTCTCTTGTATGGCACTTAGGATGAAGCACCTGGCTCACACAGGGAATACTAGGAAATCGCTGGATTGAGCTTGGATGCACTAGGCTTGTGGGCCGGGACTATCCTCTTCTCTCTCACAACACTTCAGGCACGCATCGGGGCTAGGCCTGTTACAAGCGCGGTGTATCTGCAGGCAGGATGTGGAGAGACAGTCCATAACCTCAACTCTCGGAAGTGTGAATGTTTTGCAGACACATGTCTGCTAGACACTTTGATGGGAGCTAGGACCTACTACACTCTCATTGATCAAGGACGTTTGCAATGTCTGTATTGAGATCAGATACACTTGAGGAGAATCCTGTCACTTCCACATGCTCTTCACACAACCTCCTCAGGCGACAACCATAAGGATGCTGGGACCTATGTCTACGGGCAGTCACGATGCGGGAGGGTCCTGCCCTGACCTCAACTCGCACAAGGAAGCTTGCCTCCAAGCCAGCTTTCAACTAGCTGCGTTCCTCGGGCAATGAGAATGTAACAGTGTTCCACGCCAGGAGGTACCCAGAATACCACCCCACTGCAGCTGGACACACCCTCCAGGTCGGCTTATTCCCCTTGGGTCTCTCAAGCCTCTGACAAACGGCTCTGGTGCAGATGTTGGAAACTCTTTCTGCAGGCAGTGTGCAACTGTGAGGGACTGAGGGTGAGCTCAAGTCTCCGAAGTAATTTGCTTTTGGACAAGGCGTTCAGCTAGCTTCTCTCGTATGGCACTTAGGATGTAGCACCTGGCTCACACAGGGAATACTAGGAAATCGCTGGATTGAGCTTGGATGCAATAGTCTTCTGGGCCGGGACTTTCCACTTACCTCTCACAACACTTCAGGCACGCATCGGGGCTAGTCCTGTTAGGAGCGCGGTGTCCCTGCAGGCAGGATGTGGGAGGGACAGTCCATAAGCTCAACTCTCGGAAGTGTGTATGCTTTGCAGGCAGAAGTCTGCTAGACACTTTCAAGGGAGGTAGGACCGAGCTACACTCTCATTGAACAAGGACATTTGCAGAGTCTGAATTGAGATCAGAAACACTTGAGGAGAATCCTGTCACTTCCACATGCTCTTCACAACCTCCTCAGGCGACAACCATAAGGATGCTGGGACCTATGTCTACGGGCAGTCAGGATGCAGGAAGGTCCTGCCCTGACCTCAGCTCGCACAAGAGAGCATGCCTACAAGCCAGCTTTCAACTAGCTGCGTTCTTAGGGCACTGAGAACGTAGCAGTACTCTAAGCCAGGAGGGTACCCAGAATACCACTTCACGGCAGGTGGAGACACCTTCCAGATCTGCTTATTCCACTTGCGTCTCACAAGCCTCTGACAAACGGCTCTGGTGCAGATGTTCGAAACTCATTCTGCAGGCAATGTGCAACTGTGAGGGACTGAGTGTGAGCTCAACTCTCAAAGGTAAGTTGCGTTGGGAATAGGCGTCCACCTAGCTTCTCTCGTATGGAACTTAGGATGTAGCACCTGGCTCACACAGGAAATACTAGGAAATCGCTGGATTGAGCTTGGATGCACTAGTCTTGTGGGCCGGGACTTTCCACTTACCTCTCACAACACTTCAGGCACGCATCGGGGCTAGTCCTGTTAGGAGCGCGGTGTCCCTGCAGGCAGGATGTGGGAGGGACAGTCCATAAGCTAAACTCTCGGAAGTTTGTATGCTTTGCAGGCAGATGTCTGCTAGACACTTTCATGGGAGGTAGGACCGAGCTACACTCTCATTGAACAAGGATATTTGCAGAGTCTGAATTGAGATCAGATACACTTGAGGAGAATCCTGTCACTTCCACATGCTCTTCACACAACCTCTTCCGGCGCCTAACATAAGGATGCTGGGACATATGTCTACGGGCAGTCAGGATGCGGGAGGGTCCTGCCCTAACCTCAACTCGCAGAAGGAAGCTTGCCTCCAAGCCAGCTTTCAACTAGCTGCGTTCTTAGGGCACTGAGAACGTAGCAATACTCTAAGCCAGGAGGTACCCAGAATACCACTCCACTGCAGCCGGAGACACCTTCCAGATCTGCTTATTCCACTTGCGTCTCACAAGCCTCTGACAAACGGCTGTGGTGCAGATGTTCGAAACTCATTCTGCAGTCAGTGTGCAACTGTGAGGGACTGAGTGTGAGCTCAACTCTCAGAGGTAAGTTGCTTTTGGACAAGGCGTTCAGCTAGCTTCTCTCGTATGGCACTTAGGATGTAGCACCTGGGTCACTCAGGAAATACTAGGAAATCGCTGGATTGAGCTTGGATGCACTAGTCTTGTGGGCCGGGACTTTCCACTTACCTCTCACAACTTCAGGCACGCATCGGGGTACGCCTGTTAGGAGCGCGGTGTACCTGCAGGCAGGATGTGGGAGGGACAGTCCATAAGCTCAACTCTCGGAAGTGTGTATGCTTTGCAGGCACACGTCTGCTAGACACTTTCATGGGAGGTAGGACCGAGCTACACTCTCATTGAACAAGGACATTTGCAGAGTCTGAATTGAGATCAGAAACACTTGAGGAGAATCCTGTCACTTCCACATGCTCTTCACAACCTCCTCAGGCGACAACCATAAGGATGCTGGGACCTATGTCTACGGGCAGTCAGGATGCAGGGAAGGTCCTGCCCTGACCTCAGCTCGCACAAGAGAGCATGCCTACAAGCCAGCTTTCAACTAGCTGCGTTCTTAGGGCACTGAGAACGTAGCAGTACTCTAAGCCAGGAGGTACCCAGAATACCACTTCACGGCAGGTGGAGACACCTTCCAGATCTGCTTATTCCACTTGCGTCTCACAAGCCTCTGACAAACGGCTCTGGTGCAGATGTTCGAAACTCATTCTGCAGGCAATGTGCAACTGTGAGGGACTGAGTGTGAGCTCAACTCTCAAAGGTAAGTTGCGTTGGGAATAGGCGTCCACCTAGCTTCTCTCGTATGGAACTTAGGATGTAGCACCTGGCTCACACAGGAAATACTAGGAAATCGCTGGATTGAGCTTGGATGCACTAGTCTTGTGGGCCGGGACTTTCCACTTACCTCTCACAACACTTCAGGCACGCATCGGGGCTAGTCCTGTTAGGAGCGCGGTGTCCCTGCAGGCAGGATGTGGGAGGGACAGTCCATAAGCTAAACTCTCGGAAGTTTGTATGCTTTGCAGGCAGATGTCTGCTAGACACTTTCATGGAGGTAGGACCGAGCTACACTCTCATTGAACAAGGATATTTGCAGAGTCTGAATTGAGATCAGATACACTTGAGGAGAATCCTGTCACTTCCACATGCTCTTCACACAACCTCTTCCGGCGCCTAACATAAGGATGCTGGGAGCTATGTCTACGGGCAGTCAGGATGCGGGAGGGTCCTGCCCTAACCTCAACTCGCAGAAGGAAGCTTGCCTCCAAGCCAGCTTTCAACTAGCTGCGTTCTTAGGGCACTGAGAACGTAGCAATACTCTAAGCCAGGAGGTACCCAGAATACCACTCCACTGCAGCCGGAGACACCTTCCAGATCTGCTTATTCCACTTGCGTCTCACAAGCCTCTGACAAACGGCTGTGGTGCAGATGTTCGAAACTCATTCTGCAGTCAGTGTGCAACTGTGAGGGACTGAGTGTGAGCTCAACTCTCAGAGGTAAGTTGCTTTTGGACAAGGCGTTCAGCTAGCTTCTCTCGTATGGCACTTAGGATGTAGCACCTGGCTCACTCAGGAAATACTAGGAAATCGCTGGATTGAGCTTGGATGCACTACTCTTGTGGGCCGGGACGTTCCACTTACCTCTCACAGCACTTCAGGCACGCATCGGGGCTAGGCCTGTTAGGAGCGCGGTGTACCTGCAGGCAGGATGTGTGAGGGACAATACCTAAGCTCAACTCTCGGAAGTGTGTATGCTTTGCAGGCAGATGTCTGCTAGACACTTTCATGGGAGGTAGGACCGAGCTACACTCTCATTGAACAAGGACATTTGCAGAGTCTGAATTGAGATCAGATACACTTGAGGAGAATCCTGTCACTTCCACATGCTCTTCACAGAACCTCTTCCGGCGCCTAACATAAGGATGCTGGGAGCTATGTCTACGGGCAGTCAGGATGCGGGAGGGTCCTGCCCTGACCTCAACTCGCACAAGGAAGCTTGCCTACAAGTCAGCTTTCAACTAGCTGCGTTCTTAGGGCACTGAGAACGCAGCAGTACTCTAAGCCAGGACGTACCCAGAATACCACTCCACTGCAGCTGGAGACACCTTCCAGATCGGCTTATTCCCCTTGCGTCTCTCAAGCCTCTGACAAACGGCTCTGGTGCAGATGTTCGAAACTCATTCTGCCGGCAATGTGCAACTGTGAGGGACTGAGTGTGAGCTCAACTCTCAGAGGTAAGTTGCCGTGGGAATAGGCGTCCACCTAGCTTCTCTCGTATGGAACTTAGGATGTAGCACCTAGCTCACACAGGAAATACTAGGAAATCGCTGGATTGAGCTTGGATACACTAGTCTTGTGGGCCGGGACTTTCCACTTACCTCTCACAACACTTCAGGCACGTATCGAGCCTAGGCCTGTTAGGAGCTAGGTGTACGTGCAGGCAGGATGTGGGAGGGACAGGCCATAAGCTCAACTCTCAGGGGCGTGTATGCCTGGGAGGCAGATGTCTGCTCCCCACTCATACAGTGGAGTTAGAACCTAGCTACACTCTCATTGAACAAGGACGTTGGCAATCGCTGTATTCAACTCACATTGCCGTGAGGACAGGTCTGACGTTTCCACACGCATTTCTAACAACCTCTCCCTGCACCTGACATGAGGATGTTAGCAGCTCCACCCAGAGGGGGACCCGAGGCGGGAGGGTCCTTTGTGGAGCTCAACTCTCAAAAGGAAGCATGCCCCGAATGCAGCTTTCCAGTAGCGCCTTCTTATGGCCGAGAGAACGTAGCAGCACTCGAAGTCAGGACGTTGCATGAATACCGCTCTACTCCAACGAGTGACAGCACCATTGAGGCCTGCAGCTTGCTCCTTGCGTCCCATGAGCTTCTGACAACATGTCTAGTGAGGATGCTCGTAAGTCCATGTGCAGGCAGTGTGGAAGTGGGAAGGACCGCGAGTCAGCTCATCTCACAGAAGGAAGTTCCCCTGAGAGAGAGCTTGTAACTAGGTACTCAGGGTTAGAAGTTAGTGTGTACCACCCATCTGAGGGAGGAAGTCGTCAGACGTCACTGGATTGAGCTCAGAGACACTTGCCTCTCACAAAGCTTGAATCCCGTGTCCAACGAAATCTCTTGGCTGCAAAGTGTACAGGCGGTCAGCATGTGGGAGGTTGAAGCTATAAGCTCAACCCAAAGGAGTGTGCATGCCTTGGAGGCAGCTGTCCGCTAGGCTCGAAATTGACAAGCCAGTCACTTGTTTCTCTCTGTGGTCCTGTCCCGCATAGAACGAAATGCTGAGCAAGCGAACCGTGCAGGCAGTCAGGATGTGGGAGCGATAGTCCATCAGCTCAACTCTCGGAAGTGTGTACGCTTTGCAGGCAGATGGCTGCTAGACACTTATTGATGGGAGCTGGGACCGAGCTACACTCACATTGAACAAGGACGTTTGCAATGTCTGTATTGAACTCAGATTCACTTGAGCAGAGTCCTGTCACTTCCATATGCTTTTCAAACAACCTCTTCCGGCACCTAACCTAAGGATGCTGGGACCTAAGACTACGGGCAGTCAGGATGCGGGAGGGTCCTGCCCTGACGTCAACTCGCACAAGGAAGCACACCTACAAGCCACCTTTCAACTAGCTGCGTTCTTAGGGCACTGAGAACGTAGCAGTACTCTAAGCCGGGAGTTACCCAGAACACAACTCCACTGCAGCTGGAGATACCCTCCAGGTCTGTTTATTCCACTTGCGTCTCACAAGCCTCTGACAAACGGCTGTGGTGCAGATGTTGGAAACTCTTTCTGCAGGCAGTGTGCAACTGTGAGGGACTGAGGTTGATCTAAACTCTCTGAAATAAGTTGCTTTTGGACAAGGCGTTCAGCTAGCTTCTCTTGTATGGCACTTAGGATGAAGCACCTGGCTCACACAGGGAATACTAGGAAATCGCTGGATTGAGCTTGGATGCACTAGGCTTGTGGGCCGGGACTATCCTCTTCTCTCTCACAACACTTCAGGCACGCATCGGGGCTAGGCCTGTTACAAGCGCGGTGTATCTGCAGGCAGGATGTGGAGAGACAGTCCATAACCTCAACTCTCGGAAGTGTGAATGTTTTGCAGACACATGTCTGCTAGACACTTTGATGGGAGCTAGGACCTACTACACTCTCATTGATCAAGGACGTTTGCAATGTCTGTATTGAGATCAGATACACTTGAGGAGAATCCTGTCACTTCCACATGCTCTTCACACAACCTCCTCAGGCGACAACCATAAGGATGCTGGGACCTATGTCTACGGGCAGTCACGATGCGGGAGGGTCCTGCCCTGACCTCAACTCGCACAAGGAAGCTTGCCTCCAAGCCAGCTTTCAACTAGCTGCGTTCCTCGGGCAATGAGAATGTAACAGTGTTCCACGCCAGGAGGTACCCAGAATACCACCCCACTGCAGCTGGACACACCCTCCAGGTCGGCTTATTCCCCTTGGGTCTCTCAAGCCTCTGACAAACGGCTCTGGTGCAGATGTTGGAAACTCTTTCTGCAGGCAGTGTGCAACTGTGAGGGACTGAGGGTGAGCTCAAGTCTCCGAAGTAAGTTGCTTTTGGACAAGGCGTTCAGCTAGCTTCTCTCGTATGGCACTTAGGATGTAGCACCTGGCTCACACAGGGAATACTAGGAAATCGCTGGATTGAGCTTGGATGCAATAGTCTTCTGGGCCGGGACTTTCCACTTACCTCTCACAACACTTCAGGCACGCATCGGGGCTAGGCCTGTTAGGAGCGCAGTGTACCTGCAGGCAGGATGTGGGAGGGACAGTCCATAAGCTCAACTCTCGGAAGTGTGTATGCTTTGCAGGCAGATGTCTGCTAGACACTTTCATGGGAGGTAGGACCGAGCTACACTCTCATTGAACAAGGACATTTGCAGAGTCTGAATTGAGATCAGATACACTTGAGGAGAATCCTGTCACTTCCACATGCTCTTCACAGAACCTCTTCCGGCGCCTAACATAAGGATGCTGGGAGCTATGTCTACGGGCAGTCAGGATGCGGGAGGGTCCTGCCCTGACCTCAACTCGCACAAGGAAGCTTGCCTACAAGTCAGCTTTCAACTAGCTGCGTTCTTAGGGCACTGAGAACGTAGCAGTACTCTAAGCCAGGACGTACCCAGAATACCACTCCACTGCAGCTGGAGACACCTTCCAGATCGGCTTATTCCCCTTGCGTCTCTCAAGCCTCTGACAAACGGCTCTGGTGCAGATGTTCGAAACTCATTCTGCCGGCAATGTGCAACTGTGAGGGACTGAGTGTGAGCTCAACTCTCAGAGGTAAGTTGCCGTGGGAATAGGCGTCCACCTAGCTTCTCTCGTATGGAACTTAGGATGTAGCACCTAGCTCACACAGGAAATACTAGGAAATCGCTGGATTGAGCTTGGATACACTAGTCTTGTGGGCCGGGACTTTCCACTTACCTCTCACAACACTTCAGGCACGTATCGAGCCTAGGCCTGTTAGGAGCTAGGTGTACGTGCAGGCAGGATGTGGGAGGGACAGGCCATAAGCTCAACTCTCAGGGGCGTGTATGCCTGGGAGGCAGATGTCTGCTCCCCACTCATACAGTGGAGTTAGAACCTAGCTACACTCTCATTGAACAAGGACGTTGGCAATCGCTGTATTCAACTCACATTGCCGTGAGGACAGGTCTGACGTTTCCACACGCATTTCTAACAGCCTCTCCCTGCACCTGACATGAGGATGTTAGCAGCTCCACCCAGAGGGGGACCCGAGGCGGGAGGGTCCTTTGTGGAGCTCAACTCTCAAAAGGAAGCATGCCCCGAATGCAGCTTTCCACTAGCGCCTTCTTATGTCCGAGAGAACGTAGCAGCACTGGAAGTCAGGACGTTGCGTGAATACCGCTCTACTCCAACGAGTGACAGCACCATTGAGGCCTGCAGCTTGCTCCTTGCGTCCCATGAGCTTCTGACAACATGTCTAGTGAGGATGCTCGTAACTCCATGTGCAGGCAGTGTGGAAGTGGGAAGGACCGCAAGTCAGCTCATCTCACAGAAGGAAGTTCCCCTGAGAGAGAGCTTGTAACTAGGTCCTCAGGGTTAGAAGTTAGTGTGTACCACCCATCTGAGGGAGGAAGTCGTCAGACGTCACTGGATTGAGCTCAGGGACACTTGCCTCTCACAAAGCTTGAATCCCGTGTCCAACGAAATCTCTTGGCTGCAAAGTGTACAGGCGGTCAGCATGTGGGAGGTTGAAGCTATAAGCTCAACCCAAAGGAGTGTGCATGCCTTGGAGGCAGCTGTCCGCTAGGCTCGAAATTGACAAGCCAGTCACTTGTTTCTCTCTGTGGTCCTGTCCCGCATAGAACGAAATGCTGAGCAAGCGAACCGTGCAGGCAGTCAGGATGTGGGAGCGATAGTCCATCAGCTCAACTCTCGGAAGTGTGTACGCTTTGCAGGCAGATGGCTGCTAGACACTTATTGATGGGAGCTGGGTCCGAGCTACACACACATTGACCAAGGACGTTTGCAATGTCTGTATTGAACTCAGATTCACTTGAGCAGAGTTGTCACTTCCATATGCCTTTCAAACAACCTCTTCAGACACCTAACATAAGGATGCTGGGACCTATGTCTACGGGCAGTCAGGATGCGGGAGGGTCCTGCCCTGACGTCAACTCGCACAAGGAAGCACACCTACAAGCCACCTTTCAACTAGCTGCGTTCTTAGGGCACTGAGAACCTAGCAGTACTCTAAGCCAGGAGGTACCCAGAACACAACTCCCCTGCAGCTGGAGACACCCTCCAGGTCTGTTTATTCCACTTGCGTCTCACAAGCCTCTGACAAACGGCTCTGGTGCAGATGTTGGAAACTCTTTCTGCAGGCAGTGTGCAACTGTGAGGGACTGAGGTTGATCTAAACTCTCCGAAATAAGTTGCTTTTGGACAAGGCGTTCAGCTAGCTTCTCTCGTATGTCACTTAGGATGTAGCACCTGGCTCACACAGGAAATACTAGGAAATGGCTGGATTGAGCTTGGATGCACTAGACTTGTGGGCCGGGACTATCCACTTCTCTCTCACAACACTTCAGGCACGCATCGGGACTAGGCCTGTTACGAGCACGGTGTATCTGCAGGCAGGATGTGGGAGAGAGTCTATAACCTCAACTCTCCGGAGTGTATGCTTTCCAGGCAGATGTCTGCTAGACACTTTGATGGGAGCAAGGACCGAGCTACACTCTCATTGAACAAGGACGTTTGCAATGTCTGTATTGAGATCAGATACACTTGAGGAGAATGCTGTCACTTCCACAAGCGTTTAACACAAGCTCTTACTGCACCTAACATAAGGATGCTGGGACCTAGTCCAAGGGCAGTCAGGATGAGGGAGGGTTGTGCCGTGAACTCAGCTCGCAAAAGGAAGCACACCTGCAAGCCAGGTTTCAACTAGCTGCGTTCTTAGGGCACTGAGAACGTAGCAGTACTCTAAGCCAGGAGGTTGACAGAATACCACTCCACTGCAGCTGGAGGCACCTTCCAGATCTGCTTATTCCACTTGTGTCTCACAAGCCTCTGACAAACGGCTGTGGTGCAGATGTTGGAACTCATTCTGCAGTCAGTGTGCAACTGTGAGGGACTGAGTGTGAGCTCAACTCTCCGAAATAAGTTGCTTTTGGACAAGGCGTTCAGCTAGCTTCTCTCGTATGGCACTTAGGATGTACCACCTGGCTCACACAGGAAATACTAGGAAATCGCTGGATTGAGCTTGGATGCACTAGTCTTGTGGGCCGGGACTTTCCACTTACCTCTCACAACTTCAGGCACGCATCGGGGTACGCCTGTTAGGAGCGCGGTGTACCTGCAGGCAGGATGTGGGAGGGACAGTCCATAAGCTCAACTCTCGGAAAGTGTGTATGCTTTGCAGGCAGAAGTCTGCTAGACACTTTCAAGGGAGGTAGGACCGAGCTACACTCTCATTGAACAAGGACATTTGCAGAGTCTGAATTGAGATCAGAAACACTGAGGAGAATCCTGTCACTTCCACATGCTCTTCACAACCTCCTCAGGCGACAACCATAAGGATGCTGGGACCTATGTCTACGGGCAGTCAGGATGCAGGAAGGTCCTGCCCTGACGTCAACTCGCACAAGGAAGCACACCTACAAGCCACCTTTCAACTAGCTGCGTTCTTAGGGCACTGAGAACGTAGCAGTACTCTAAGCCAGGAGGTACCCAGAATACCACTTCACGGCAGGTGGAGACACCTTCCAGATCTGCTTATTCCACTTGCGTCTCACAAGCCTCTGACAAACGGCTCTGGTGCAGATGTTCGAAACTCATTCTGCAGGCAATGTGCAACTGTGAGGGACTGAGTGTGAGCTCAACTCTCAAAGGTAAGTTGCGTTGGGAATAGGCGTCCACCTAGCTTCTCTCGTATGGAACTTAGGATGTAGCACCTGGCTCACACAGGAAATACTAGGAAATCGCTGGATTGAGCTTGGATGCACTAGTCTTGTGGGCCGGGACTTTCCACTTACCTCTCACAACACTTCAGGCACGCATCGGGGCTAGTCCTGTTAGGAGCGCGGTTTCCCTGCAGGCAGGATGTGGGAGGGACAGTCCATAAGCTAAACTCTCGGAAGTTTGTATGCTTTGCAGGCAGATGTCTGCTAGACACTTTCATGGGAGGTAGGACCGAGCTACACTCTCATTGAACAAGGATATTTGCAGAGTCTGAATTGAGATCAGATACACTTGAGGAGAATCCTGTCACTTCCACATGCTCTTCACACAACCTCTTCCGGCGCCTAACATAAGGATGCTGGGACCTATGTCTACGGGCAGTCAGGATGCGGGAGGGTCCTGCCCTAACCTCAACTCGCAGAAGGAAGCTTGCCTCCAAGCCAGCTTTCAACTAGCTGCGTTCTTAGGGCACTGAGAACGTAGCAATACTCTAAGCCAGGAGGTACCCAGAATACCACTCCACTGCAGCCGGAGACACCTTCCAGATCTGCTTATTCCACTTGCGTCTCACAAGCCTCTGACAAACGGCTGTGGTGCAGATGTTCGAAACTCATTCTGCAGTCAGTGTGCAACTGTGAGGGACTGAGTGTGAGCTCAACTCTCAGAGGTAAGTTGCTTTTGGACAAGGCGTTCAGCTAGCTTCTCTCGTATGGCACTTAGGATGTAGCACCTGGCTCACTCAGGAAATACTAGGAAATCGCTGGATTGAGCTTGGATGCACTACTCTTGTGGGCCGGGACGTTCCACTTACCTCTCACAGCACTTCAGGCACGCATCGGGGCTAGGCCTGTTAGGAGCGCGGTGTACCTGCAGGCAGGATGTGTGAGGGACAATACCTAAGCTCAACTCTCGGAAGTGTGTATGCTTTGCAGGCAGATGTCTGCTAGACACTTTCATGGGGAGGTAGGACCGAGCTACACTCTCATTGAACAAGGACATTTGCAGAGTCTGAATTGAGATCAGATACACTTGAGGAGAATCCTGTCACTTCCACATGCTCTTCACAGAACCTCTTCCGGCGCCTAACATAAGGATGCTGGGAGCTATGTCTACGGGCAGTCAGGATGCGGGAGGGTCCTGCCCTGACCTCAACTCGCACAAGGAAGCTTGCCTACAAGTCAGCTTTCAACTAGCTGCGTTCTTAGGGCAACTGAGAACGTAGCAGTACTCTAAGCCAGGAGGTACCCAGAATACCACTTCACGGCAGGTGGAGACACCTTCCAGATCTGCTTATTCCACTTGCGTCTCACAAGCCTCTGACAAACGGCTCTGGTGCAGATGTTCGAAACTCATTCTGCAGGCAATGTGCAACTGTGAGGGACTGAGTGTGAGCTCAACTCTCAAAGGTAAGTTGCGTTGGAAAAGGCGTCACCTAGCTTCTCTCGTATGGAACTTAGGATGTAGCACCTGGCTCACACAGGAAATACTAGGAAATCGCTGGATTGAGCTTGGATGCACTAGTCTTGTGGGCCGGGACTTTCCACTTACCTCTCACAACCACTTCAGGCACGCATCGGGGCTAGTCCTGTTAGGAGCGCGGTTTCCCTGCAGGCAGGATGTGGGAGGGACAGTCCATAAGCTAAACTCTCGGAAGTGTGTATGCTTTGCAGGCAGATGTCTGCTAGACACTTTCATGGGAGGTAGGACCGAGCTACACTCTCATTGAACAAGGACATTTGCAGAGTCTGAATTGAGATCAGATACACTTGAGGAGAATCCTGTCACTTCCACATGCTCTTCACACAACCTCTTCCGGCGCCTAACATAAGGATGCTGGGACCTATGTCTACGGGCAGTCAGGATGCGGGAGGGTCCTGCCCTGACCTCAACTCGCACAAGGAAGCTTGCCTCCAAGCCAGCTTTCAACTAGCTGCGTTCCTCGGGCAATGAGAACGTAGCAGTACTCTAAGCCAGGAGGTAGCTAGAATACCACTCCACTGCAGCTGGAGACACCTCCAGATCTGCTTATTCACTTGCGTCTCACAAGCCTCTGACAAACGGCTGTGGTGCAGATGTTCGAAACTCATTCTGCAGTCAGTGTGCAACTGTGAGGGACTGAGTGTGAGCTCAACTCTCAGAGGTAAGTTGCTTTTGGACAAGGCGTTCAGCTAGCTTCTCTCGTATGGCACTTAGGATGTAGCACCTGGGCTCACTCAGGAATACTAGGAAATCGCTGGATTGAGCTTGGATGCACTAGTCTTGTGGGCCGGGACTTTCCACTTACCTCTCACAACACTTCAGGCACGCATTCGGGGCTAGGCCTGTTAGGAGCGCGGTGTACCTGCAGGCAGGATGTGTGAGGGACAATACCTAAGCTCAACTCTCGGAAGTGTGTATGCTTTGCAGGCAGATGTCTGCTAGACACTTTCATGGGAGGTAGGACCGAGCTACACTCTCATTGAACAAGGACATTTGTCAGAGTCTGAATTGAGATCAGATACACTTGAGGAGAATCCTGTCACTTCCACATGCTCTTCACAGAACCTCTTCCGGCGCCTAACATAAGGATGCTGGGAGCTATGTCTACGGGCAGTCAGGATGCGGGAGGGTCCTGCCCTGACCTCAAACTCGCACAAGGAAGCTTGCCTACAAGTCAGCTTTCAACTAGCTGCGTTCTTAGGGCACTGAGAACGTAGCAGTACTCTAAGCCAGGACGTACCCAGAATACCACTCCACTGCAGCTGGAGACACCTTCCAGATCGGCTTATTCCCCTTGCGTCTCTCAAGCCTCTGACAAACGGCTCTGGTGCAGATGTTCGAAACTCATTCTGCCGGCAATGTGCAACTGTGAGGGACTGAGTGTGAGCTCAACTCTCAGAGGTAAGTTGCCGTGGGAATAGGCTCACCTAGCTTTCTCTCGTATGGAACTTAGGATGTAGCACCTAGCTCACACAGGAAATACTAGGAAATCGCTGGATTGAGCTTGGATACACTAGTCTTGTGGGCCGGGACTTTCCACTTACCTCTCACAACACTTCAGGCACGTATCGAGCCTAGGCTGTTAGGAGCTAGGTGTACGTGCAGGCAGGATGTGGGAGGACAGGCCATAAGCTCAACTCTCAGGGGCGTGTATGCCTGGGAGGCAGCTGTCTGCTCCCCACTCATACAGTGGAGTTAGAACCTAGCTACACTCTCATTGAACAAGGACGTTGGCAATCGCTGTATTCAACTCACATTGCCGTGAGGGACAGGTCCTGACGTTTCCACACGCATTTCTAACAAGCCTCTCCCTGCACCTGACATGAGAGATGTTAGCAGCTCCACCAGAGGGGGACCCGAGGCGGGAGGGTCCTTTGTGGAGCTCAACTCTCAAAAAGGAAGCATGCCCCGAATGCAGCTTTCCACTAGCTGCCTTCTTATGTCCGAGAGAACGTAGCAGCACTGGAAGTCAGGACGTTGCGTGAATACCGCTCCTACTCCAACGAGTGACAGCACCATTGAGGCCTGCAGCTTGCTCCTTGCGTCCCATGAGCTTCTGACAACATGTCTAGTGAGGATGCTCGTAACTCCATGTGCAGGCAGTGTGGAAGTGGGAAGGACCGCAGAGTCAGCTCATCTCACAGAAGGAAGTTCCCCTGAGAGAGAGCTTGTAACTAGGTCCTCAGGGTTAGAAGTTAGTGTGTACCACCCATCTGAGGAGGGAAGTCGTCAGACGTCACTGGATTGACTCAGAGGACACTTGCCTCTCACAAAGCTTGAATCCCGTGTCCCAACGAAATCCCTTGGCTGCCAACGTGTACAGGCGGTCAGCATGTGGGAGGTTGAAGCTATAAGCTCAACCCAAAGGAGGTGCATGCCTTGGAGGGCAGCTGTCCGCTAGGCCTCGAAATTGACAAGCCAGTCACTTGTTTCTCTCTGTGGTCCTGTCCCGCATAGAACGAATGCTGAGCAAGCGAACCGTGCAGGCAGTCAGGATGTGGGAGCGATAGTCCATCAGCTCAACTCTCGGAAGTGTGTACGCTTTGCAGGCAGATGGCTGCTAGACACTTATTGATGGGAGCTGGGTCCGAGCTACACACACATTGACCAAGGACGTTTGCAATGTCTGTATTGAACTCAGATTCACTTGAGGCAGAGTTGTCACTTCCATATGCCTTTCAAACAACCTCTTCAGGACTCCTAACATAAGGATGCTGGGACCTATGTCTACGGGCAGTCAGGATGCGGGAGGGTCCTGCCCTGACGTCAACTCGCACAAGGAAGCACACCTACAAGCCACCTTTCAACTAGCTGCGTTCTTAGGGCACTGAGAACCTAGCAGTACTCTAAGCCAGGAGGTACCCAGAACACAACTCCCCTGCAGCTGGAGACACCCTCCAGGTCTGCTTTATTCCACTTGCGTCTCACAAGCCTCTGACAAACGGCTCTGGTGCAGATGTTGGAAACTCTTTCTGCAGGCAGTGTGCAACTTGTGAGGGACTGAGGTTGATCTAAACTCTCCGAAATAAGTTGCTTTTGGACAAGGCGTTCAGCTAGCTTCTCTCGTATGTCACTTAGGATGTAGCACCTGGCTCACACAGGAAATACTAGGAAATCGCTGGATTGAGCTTGGATGCACTAGACTTGTGGGCCGGGACTATCACTTCTCTCTCACAACACTTCAGGCACGCATCGGGACTAGGCCTGTTACGAGCACGGTGTATCTGCAGGCAGGATGTGGGGAGAGAGTCTATAACCTCAACTCTCCGGAGTGTATGCTTTCCAGGCAGATGTCTGCTAGACACTTTGATGGAGCAAGGACCGAGCTACACTCTCATTGAACAAGGACGTTTGCAATGTCTGTATTGAGATCAGATACACTGTGAGGAGATGCTGTCACTTCCACAAGCGTTTAACCACAAGCTCTTACTGCACCCTAACATAAGGATGCTGGGACCTAGTCCAAGGGCAGTCAGGATGAGGGAGGGTTGTGCCGTGAACTCAGCTCGCAAAAGGAAGCACACCTGCAAGCCAGGTTTCAACTAGCTGCGTTCTTAGGGCACTGAGAACGTAGCAGTACTCTAAGCCAGGAGGTTGACAGAATACCACTCCACTGCAGCTGGAGGCACCTTCCAGATCTGCTTATTCCACTTGTGTCTCACAAGCCTCTGACAAACGGCTGTGGTGCAGATGTTGGAACTCATTCTGCAGTCAGTGTGCAACTGTGAGGGACTGAGTGTGAGCTCAACTCTCTGAAATAAGTTGCTTTTGGACAAGGCGTTCAGCTACTTCTCTCGTATGGCACTTAGGATGTACCACCTGGCTCACACAGGAAATACTAGGAAATCGCTGGATTGAGCTTGGATGCACTAGTCTTGTGGGCCGGGACTTTCCACTTACCTCTCACAACTTCAGGCACGCATCGGGGTACGCCTGTTAGGAGCGGCGGTGTACCTGCAGGCAGGATGTGGGAGGGACAGTCCATAAGCTCAACTCTCGGAAGTGTGTATGCTTTGCAGGCAGAAGTCTGCTAGACACTTTCAAGGGAGGTAGGACCGAGCTACACTCTCATTGAACAAGGACTTTGCAGAGGTCTGAATTGAGATCAGAAACACCTGAGGAGAATCCTGTCACTTCCACATGCTCTTCACAACCTCCTCAGGCGACAACCATAAGGATGCTGGGACCTATGTCCTACGGGCAGTCAGGATGCAGGAAGGTCCTGCCCTGACCTCAGCTCGCACAAGAGAGCATGCTACAAGCAGCTTTCAAACTAGCTGCGTTCTTAGGGCACTGAGAACGTAGCAGTACTCTAAGCCAGGAGGTACCCAGAATACCACTTCACGGCAGGTGGAGACACCTTCCAGATCTGCTTATTCCACTTGCGTCTCACAAGCCTCTGACAAAACGGCTCTGGTGCAGATGTTCCGAACTCATTCTGCAGGCAATGTGCAACTGTGAGGGACTGAGTGTGAGCTCAACTCTCAAAGGTAAGTTGCGTTGGGAATAGGCGTCCACCTAGCTTCTCTCGTATGGAACTTAGGATGTAGCACCTGGCTCACACAGGAAATACTAGGAAATCGCTGGATTGAGCTTGGATGCACTAGTCTTGTGGGCCGGGACTTTCCACTTACCTCTCACAACACTTCAGGCACGCATCGGGGCTAGTCCTGTTAGGAGCGCGGTTCCCTGCAGGCAGGATGTGGGAGGGACAGTCCATAAGCTAACTCTCGGAAGTTTGTATGCTTTGCAGGCAGATGTCTGCTAGACACTTTCATGGGAGGTAGGACCGAGCTACACTCTCATTGAACAAGGATATTTGCAGAGTCTGAATTGAGATCAGATACACTTGAGGAGAATCCTGTCACTTCCCACATGCTCTTCACACAAACCTCTTCCGGCGCCTAACATAAGGATGCTGGGACCTATGTCTACGGGCAGTCAGGATGCGGGAGGGTCCTGCCCTAACCTCAACTCGCAGAAGGAAGCTTGCCTCCAAGCCAGCTTTCAACTAGCTGCGTTCTTAGGGCACTGAGAACGTAGCAATACTCTAAGCCAGAGGTACCCAGAATACCACTCCACTGCAGCCGGAGACACCTTCCAGATCTGCTTATTCCACTTGCGTCTCACAAGCCTCTGACAAACGGCTGTGGTGGCAGATGTTCAAAAACTCATTCTGCAGTCGTGTGCAACTGTGAGGGACTGAGTGTGAGCTCACTCTCAGAGGTAAGTTGCTTTTGGACAAGGCGTTCAGCTAGCTTCTCTCGTATGGCACTTAGGATGTAGCACCTGGCTCACTCAGGAAATACTAGGAAATCGCTGGATTGAGCTTGGAGCACTACTCTTGGGGGCCCGGGGGACGTTCCACTTACTCTCACAGCACTTCGGGCACGCATCGGGGCTAGGCCTGTTAGGACGCGGTGTACCTGCGGGCAGGATGTGTGAGGGACAATACCTAAGCTCAACTCTCGGAAGTGTGTATGCTTTGCAGGCAGATGTCTGCTAGCCCACTTTCAGGGGAGGTAGGCCCGGGAGCTACACTCTCATTAAAACAAGGACATTTGCAGAGTCTGAATTGAAGATCAGATACACTTGAGGAGAATCCTGTCATTTTCCACATGCTCTTCCCCAGAACCTCTTCCGGCGCCTAACATAAGGGAGCTGGGAGCAAATGTCTACGGCAGTCAGGATGCGGGAGGGTCCTGCCCTGACCTCAACTCGCACAAGGAAGCTTGCCTAAAAGGGTCAGCTTTCAACTACTGCGTTCTTAGGGCACTGAGAAAGTAGCAGTATCAAACCAAAGGACGTACCCAGAATACCACTCCACTGCAGCTGGAGACACCTTCCAGACCCGGTTTAAATTCCCCTTGCGTCTCTCAAGCCTATGACAAACGGCTCTGGTGCAGATGTTCAAAACCTCATTCGCCGGCAATGTGCAACTGTGAGGGACTGAGTGTGAGCTCAACTCCCCAGAGGTAATTTGCCGTGGGAAAGGCTTTCCACCAGCTTTCTCTCGTATGGAACTTGGGATGTAGCACCTAGCTCACACAGGAAAATACTGGGAAACGCTGGATTGAGCTTGGATACACTAGTTTTTGTGGGCCGGGACTTTCCACTTCCCCTCTCACAACACTTCAGGCACGTATCGAGCCTAGGCCCTGTTAGGAGCTGGGTGTACGTGCAGGCAGGATGTGGGAGGGACGGGCCCAAATAAGCTCAACTCTCAGGGGCGTGTATGCCTGGGAGGCAGATGTCTGCTCCCCACTCATACAGTGGAGTTAGAACCTAGCTACACTCTCATTGAACAAGACGTGGCAATCGCTGTATTCAACTCAACATTGCCGTAGGGACAGGTCTGACGTTTCCACACCCTTTCTAACAACCCCTCCCTGCACCGACATGAGGATGTTAGCAGCTCCACCCAGAGGGGGACCCGAGGGGGGTCCTTTTGGAGCCAACTCCAAAAGGGAAACATCCCGAAGCAGCTTTCCAAACGCCTTTTTATGTCCGGAGAAGTACAGCAGGAATCAGGCGTTTCGTGAATACCCCTCTACTCCAACGGTGACAGCACCCTTTTGGGGTGCAGCTTGCCCTTGCGTCCCCTGGCTTCTGACAACTGTCTAGGGGATGCCTAACTCCATTGCAGGCATGTGGAATGGGAAAGGGCCGCAAGTCCTACTCCCAGAAAGGGAAATTCCCCCCGAGAGAATTTAACTAGGTCCTCAGGTTAAAGTTAGTGTTACCACCCATCAGGGAGAATCGTCAACGTCACTGGGTTTAGCCAGGAACTTTCCTCTCACAAAACTTGAACCCGTGCCAACGAAAACCCTTTGGGTGCAAAGTGTACAGGCGGTCGCATGTGGGAGGTTGAAGCTATAAGCCAACCCAAAGAGTTGCATGCCGGGGCAGCTGCCCAGGCTCGAAATTGAAAGCCCGTCACTTTTTTCTCTCTGTGGTCCTGTCCCCCCATAAACAAATGCGACAAGGAACCGGCAGGCTCAGGATTGGGGGCGATAGTCCATCACTCAACTCTCGGGAAATGGTACGCTTTGCAGGGAGATGGCTGCTAGACACTTATTGAGGGGGCTGGGGCCGAGCTAACACACATTGACCAAGGCGTTTGCAATTCGTTTGAACCAGATTCCTTTTAGCAAGTTTCACTTCCCTATGCCTTTCAAACACCCCTTCAACACTAACATAAGGGTGCTGGACCTATGCTCGGCAGTCAAGGATGCGGGGGGGTCCGCCCTGACTCAAACCCAAGGGGAAACAACCCACAAGCCACCTTTCAAATAGCTGCGTTCTTAGGGCACTGGGAAAACCTAGCGTACCTAAGCAGGGTACCCGAACACAATCCCCTGCAGTGGAGACACCCTCCCGGGCGTTTTTTTCCCCTTCGTTCCAAGCCTTGACCAAAAAGGTCTGGTTTTCAGTGTTGGAAAAATCTTTCTGCAGGCAGTGTGCAACGGAGGTCTGAGGGTTTATTAAACTCTCCGAAATAATGCTTTTGGACAAGGCTTTTACTAGCTTCTCTCGTAGTCCCCTTAGGATGTACACCCTGGTCCCCAGGAAATACTAAAATGGGATTGACTTGGATGCACTAGACTTGGGGGCCGGGACACCACTTTTCTCCACAACATTCAGGCCGATCGGGACTAGGCCCCGTTACGACAGGTGAAACTGCAGCAGGGTGGGGGAGAGTTATAACCCCAAAATACCGGGGTGTATCTTTCCGGGAGATTTGCTAACATTTGAGGGGCAAGGACCCAGCAAAACTTTTCATTGAAAAAGGACGTTTGCAAAGTCTGATTGGATCAAAACTTGAGGAGAATGCGTCACTTCACAAGCGTTTAACACAAGCTCTTACTGCACCCCTAAAAC